>NC_069503.1:346801634-347086634 GCF_027579735.1 Bombina bombina
CCGTCTTTTTTGGCGCTAAAAAATATGGGCGTCATTATTGTCTCCACATTATTTAAGTCTCATTGTTTATTGCTTCTGGTTGCTAGAAGCTTGTTCATTGGCATTTTTTTCCCATTCCTGAAACTGTCATTTAAGGAATTTGATAAATTTTGCTTTATATGTTGTTTTTTCTATTACATATTGCAAGATGTCTCAGATTGACCCTGGATCAAAAGCTACTTCTGTAAAAACGCTTAACTGAGTTCAGTTCTACCAAAGCTAAGTTCATTTATTTTAAATGTTATAAATGTTTATCTTTAGCTATGGTTTGTAATAAGTTATTATGATATACTTTTACATGCAGAATCCATTAGTATTTATGCTTTATTGCCATTCTTACATCTTATGTACAAGAAATATTTATAAGATTTATAAGAAATATTTTTCTGATTCTATTTTAAAGGCTTTGTCTGACTTTGTGCCTTCTAATAAAAATTTTAGGTCTCTTTTCACTTCTTTTTTAATTATTGAAGTTTCAAATGACCAACAACATACTGTTTTATCCTTCTCTGATGATGTTTTTTTCTCTTTCAGAATTTTCTTCATCAGATATTGACACTAACAAATCTACTTTTTTATTATTTTTTTATTAAAGTACATTTGTTCTTTGTTGAAAAGGTGTTGATTATTTTGGATATTAAGGTAACTAGTTCTTTAAGACTAGCTGACACTATTTCTGCTTATTTATTCTTCTGTGTTTTCAGAAGTTTTCTTTCCAATTCCTCATACTAGGGAATGGAATAGGCTGAGAATTTTCTTTTTATTCCTTCTTTAAAGGTTTTAAACTATATTCTTTGCCAGCAGTTAAATTCAATTTGGAGGGTTCTCCAATTTATTGGGGCTATCTCTACTCCTACTGATTTTGCTATTTTTCTATAGCAAAATAGTATTTATTTTCCTTTAGATGGTTGTATCTTATTTATGGAAAATTATCTAGTTTCAGGTACTTTTCTTGGTCCTGTGTTTTATTTGGATGTTGCAATTGCTTCATTTTTGTTCTGTTTACTTTAAGATCAAGTATCAAATTATGATTTATTTTTGCATTCTTAAGGGACAACATTTACTAGACTAGGTGCTGTTGCATTTGTCTTGTTGTTTTGCATTTATTGATTATGCAAGTCCACTGTTTTGACTGTTCCTTTAACTGGTCTATCATGCTAATAATTTCATTTGTGTCTTCATTTTATTGAATATTTTCGCAAATGAGGGTTAATCTATGTCTTTAGCTATTTTAGCTAGAAGAATTTTGTGATTTAAAAAAAAAATAAAAAAAATCCATATTTCTTTTGTTCTAAGATAATCAATTATTTGTTTTATAATTGGATTCAATTCTTAACTGTTACTCTGGGCTTCAAAATTGAGTTCTAAGACTAAAACTTTAAGCTTATACTAGTTTGGTTGTTCTTATTAAGGAACGAATTCCTGAATTCTTTCCCAAGAAACATGTTTATAATTGGAAATTTTTCAGTTCAAAATCAGCTCCCTAATATTGCGATGTACGTGCCGTATTCCAGCTTGGCTGGCAAGGGGCAGGTTAAGACTTCTTTGAAATTTATTTGGTTCTATTCAGTCCAAATTTCTTTGATTTTATTCCAGTAAGGCTAACACTCTCTTTAAGTGTGTTTGGGTCCTACATATTTTGGGTTCTGTTGAAGCATGGCTGGGCACCCATGGGGTTCAAGCGCTGCTCAGACCTGGAATCTTCTGGGGTATTTCTTCCAGTTCCATTTTTAGGAAATGGGTTTTGGAGTTTTATTCAAACTATTCTGCCTTTTTTTGGTCAGTGATAGCATTATTTGTTTTCATTAGATACAATAAATGCATATTTCTCCAACATAGGTGTGTCCGGTCCACGGCGTCATCCTTACTTGTGGGATATTCTCTTCCCCAACAGGAAATGGCAAAGAGCCCAGCAAAGCTGGTCACATGATCCCTCCTAGGCTCCGCCTACCCCAGTCATTCTCTTTGCCGTTGTACAGGCAACATCTTACATTCCGTTGATATTAAGTTATTATCTTGGAAAGTTTTGTTTTGGGTTGCAATCTCTTCTGCTAGAAGAGTTTCAGAATTATCTGCTCTGCAGTGTTCTTCTCCTTATCTGGTGTTCCATGCAGATAAGGTGGTTTTGCGTACTAAACCTGGTTTTCTTCCAAAAGTTGTTTCTAACAAAAACATTAACCAGGAGATAGTTGTGCCTTCTTTGTGTCCTAATCCAGTTTCAAAGAAGGAACGTTTGTTGCACAACTTGGATGTAGTTCGTGCTCTCAAATTTTACTTAGCAGCTACTAAGGATTTCAGACAAACTTCGTCTTTGTTTGTTGTTTATTCTGGTAAACGGAGAGGTCAAAAAAGCAACTTCTACCTCTCTCTCCTTCTGGATTAAAAGCATTATCCGATTGGCTTATGAGACTGCCGGACGGCAGCCTCCTGAAAGAATCACAGCTCACTCCACTAGGGCTGTGGCTTCCACATGGGCCTTCAAGAACGAGGCTTCTGTTGATCAGATATGTAAGGCAGCGACTTGGTCTTCACTGCACACTTTTTCTAAATTTTACAAATTTGATACTTTTGCTTCTTCTGAGGCTATTTTTTGGGAGAAAGGTTTTGCAAGCCGTGGTGCCTTCCATTTAGGTGACCTGATTTGCTCCCTCCCTTCATCCGTGTCCTAAAGCTTTGGTATTGGTTCCCACAAGTAAGGATGACGCCGTGGACCGGACACACCTATGTTGGAGAAAACAGAATTTATGTTTACCTGATAAATTACTTTCTCCAACGGTGTGTCCGGTCCACGGCCCGCCCTGGTTTTTTTAATCAGGTCTGATAATTTATTTTCTTTAACTACAGTCACCACGGTAACATATGGTTTCTCCTATGCAAATATTCCTCCTTAACGTCGGTCGAATGACTGGGGTAGGCGGAGCCTAGGAGGGATCATGTGACCAGCTTTGCTGGGCTCTTTGCCATTTCCTGTTGGGGAAGAGAATATCCCACAAGTAAGGATGACGCCGTGGACCGGACACACCGTTGGAGAAAGTAATTTATCAGGTAAACATAAATTCTGTTTTCTTTCATGTAATTAACAAGAGTCCATGAGCTAGTGACGTATGGGATATACATTCCTACCAGGAGGGGCAAAGTTTCCCAAACCTTAAAATGCCTATAAATACACCCCTCACCACACCCACAAATCAGTTTTACAAACTTTGCCTCCAAGGGAGGTGGTGAAGTAAGTTTGTGCTAGATTCTACGTTGATATGCGCTCCGCAGCAAGTTGGAGCCCGGTTTTCCTCTCAGCGTGCAGTGAATGTCAGAGGGATGTGAAGAGAGTATTGCCTATTGAATGCAGTGATCTCCTTCTACGGGGTCTATTTCATAAGGTTCTCTGTTATCGGTCGTAGAGATTCTTCTCTTACCTCCCTTTTCAGATCGACGATATACTCTTATATTTACCATTTCCTCTACTGATTCTCGTTTCAGTACTGGTTTGGCTTTCTACAAACATGTAGATGAGTGTCCTGGGGTAAGTAAGTCTTATTTTCTGTGACACTCTAAGCTATGGTTGGGCACTTTATTTATAAAGTTCTAAATATATGTATTCAAACATTTATTTGCCTTGACTCAGAATGTTCAACTTTCCTTATTTCCAGACAGTCAGTTTCATATTTGGGATTATGCATTGAATTATCATATTTTTTCTTACCTCAAAAATTTGACTTTTTTCCCTGTGGGCTGTTAGGCTCGCGGGGGCTGAAAATGCTTCATTTTATTGCGTCATTCTTGGCGCGGACTTTTTTGGCGCAAAAATTCTTTTCCGTTTCCGGCGTCATACGTGTCGCCGGAAGTTGCGTCATTTTTTTACGTTATTTTGCGTCAAAGATGTCGGCGTTCCGGATGTGGCGTCATTTTTGGCGCCAAAAACATTTTAGGCGCCAAATAATGTGGGCGTCTTTTTTGGCGCTAAAAAATATGGGCGTCATTTTTGTCTCCACATTATTTAAGTCTCTTTATTTATTGCTTCTGGTTGCTAGAAGCTTGTTCACTGGCATTTTTTTCCCATTCCTGAAACTGTCATTTAAGGAATTTGATCAATTTTGCTTTATATGTTGTTTTTTTCTTTTACATATTGCAAGATGTTCCACGTTGCAACTGAGTCAGAAGATACTACAGGAAAATCACTGCACAGTGCTGGAGCTACCAAGCTAAGTCTGCTATAAACTTTTGGTATCTGTTTCTCCAGCTGTTATTTGTATTGCATGTCATGTCAAACTTATTAATGCAGATAAAATTTCCTTTAGTACTATTACATTACCTGTTGCTGTCCGTCAACATCTAATTTTCAGAGTGTTCCTGATAACATAAGAGATTTTATTTTTTAAATCCATTAAGAAGGCTATGTCTGTTATTTCTCCTTCTAGTATACATAAAAGTCTTTTAAAACTTCTCTTTTTTTCAGATGAATTTTTAAATGAACATCATCATTCTGATACTGATAATGGTTCTTCTGGTTCAGAGGTTTCTGTCTCAGAGGTTGATGCTGATAAATCTTTGTATCTGTTCAAGATGGAATTTATTCGTTCTTTACTTAAAGAAGTGTTATTTGCATTAGAAATAGAGGATTCTGGTCCTCTTGATACTAAATGTAAACGTTTAAATAAGGTTTTTAAATCTCCTGTAGTTATTCCAGAAGTGTTTTTTCTCCCTGATGCTATTTCTGAAGTAATTTCCAGGGAATGGAATAATTTGGGTAATTTATTTACTCCTTCTAGACGTTTAAGCAATTTATATCCTGTGCCATCTGACAGATTAGAGTTTTTTGGGACAAAAATCCCTAAGGTTATGGGGCTGTCTCTACTCCTGCTAATGTACTACTATTCCTATGGCAGATAGTACTTCATTTAAGGATCCTTTAGATAGGAAAATTGAATCTTTTCTAAGAAAAGCTTACTTATGTTCAGGTAATCTTCTTAGACCTGCTATATTTTTAGCGGATGTTGCTGCAGCTTCAACTTTTTGGTTAGAAGCTTTAGCGCAACAGGTAACAGATCATAATTTTATAGCATTATTATTATTCTATAACATGCTAATTATCTTATTGGTGATACCATCTTTTGATATCATTAGAGTTGATGTCAGGTATATGTCTCTAGCTATTTTAGCTAGAAAAGCTTTATGGATTAAACTTGGAATGCTGACATGTCTTCTAAGTCAACTTTGCTTTCCCTTTCTTTCCAGGGTAAATAATCATTTCGTTCCTTTCCTCACAACAAGGAACAAAAGCCTGATCCTTCATCCTCAGGAGCGGTATCAGTTTGGAAACTATTTCCAGTTTGGAATATATCCAAGCCTTATAGAAACCTATAGTCAGCTCCTAAGTACCTATGAAGGTGCGGCCCTTATTCCAGCTCAGCTGGTATGGGGCAGATTACGTTTTCTTCAAAGAAATTTGGATCAATTCCGTTCTTAATCTCTGGTTTCAGAAACATTGTTTCAGAAAGGTACAGAATTGGCTTCAAGTTAAGGCCTCCTGCTAAGAGATTCTTTTCTTTCCCGTGTCCCAGTTGACACAGCAAGGCTCAGCATTTCTGAAATGTGTTTCAGATCTAGAGTTGGCTGGAGTATTTATGCCAGTTCCAGTTCTGGAACAGGGGCTGGGGTTTTATTTTATCTCTTCATTGTACCAAAGAAGGTCAATTCCTTCAGACCAGTTCTGGATCTATCATTATTGAATCGTTATGTTAGGATACCAACATTCAAGATGGTTACTGTAGGACTATCCTGCCTTTTGTTTAGCAAGGGCATTATATGTCTACAATAGATTTACAGGATGTGTATCTGCATATTCCGATTCATCCAGATCATTTTTAGTGTCTGAGATTCTCTTTTTAGACAAGCATTACCAGTTTTGTGGCTCTACTGTTTGGTCTAGCCTCAGTTCCAAGAATTTTTTTCAAAGGTTCTCGGTGCCCTTCTTCTGTAATCAGAGAATAGGGTTTTGGTATTTCCTTATTTGGACGATATCTTGGTACTTGCTCAGTCTTCTCATTTTCGAAGAATCTCATACGAATCGACTTGTGTTGTTTCTTCAAGTTCATGGTTGGAGGATCAATTTACCATTCAGTTCATTGATTCCTCAGACAAGGGTAACCTTTTTCGGTTTCTAGATAAATTCAGTGTCTATGACTCTGTCCTTGTCAGACAAGAGAAGTTTAACATTGATATCAGCTTGTCAAAACCTTCAGTCACAATCATTCCCTTTGGTAGCCTTATGCATGGAAATGTTGGGTCTTAGGACTGCCGCATCAGATGCGATCTCCTTTGCTCGTTTTCACATGCGACCTCTTCAGCTCTGTATGCTGAACCAATGGTGCAGGGATTACTCAAAGATATCTCAATTAATATCTTTAAACCGATTTTACGACACTCTCTGACATGGTGGACAGATCACCATCGTTTAGTTCAGGGGGCTTCTTTGTTCTTCCGACCTGGACTATAATCTCAACAGATTCAAGTCTTACAGGTTGGGGAGCTGTGTGGGGGTCTCTGACGGCACAAGGGGTTTGGGAATCTCAGGAGGTGAGATTTCCGATCAATATTTTGGAACTCCGTGCAATTTTCAGAGCTCTTCAGTCTTGGCCTCTTCTGAAGAGAGAGTTGTTCATTGTTTTCAGATAAGACAATGTCACAACTGTGGCATACATCAATCATCAAGGAGGGACTCACAGTCCTCTGGCTATGAAAGAAGTATCTCGAATTTTGGTTTGGGCGGAATCCAGCTCCTGTCTAATCTCTGCGGTTTATATCCCAGGTATGGACAATTGGAAAGCGGATTATCTCAGTCGCCAAACGTTGCATCCGGGCGAATGGTCTCTTCACCCAGAGGTATTTCTTCAGATTGTTCAAATGTGGGAACTTCCAGAAATAGATCTAATGGCTTCTCATCTAAACAAGAAACTTCCCAGGTATCTGTCTAGATCCCGGGATCTTCAGGCGGAGGCAGTGGATGCATTTTCACTTCCTTGGAAGTATCATCCTGCCTATATCTTTCCGCCTCTAGTTCTTCTTCCAAGAGTAATCTCCAAGATTCTGAAGGAATGCTCGTTTGTTCTGCTGGTAGCTCCGGCATGGCCTCACAGGTTTTAGTATGCGGATCTTGTCCGGATGGCCTCTTGCCAACCGTGGACTCTTCCGTTAAGACCAGACCTTTTGTCTCAAGGTCCTTTTTTCCATCAGGATCTGAAATCCTTAAATTTAAAGGTATGGAGATTGAACGCTTGATTCTTGGTCAAAGAGGTTTCTCTGACTCTGTGATTAATACTATGTTACAGGCTCGTAAATTTGTATCCAGAGAGATATATTATAGAGTCTGGAAGACTTATATTTCTTGGTGTCTTTCTCATCATTTTTCTTGGCATTCTTTTAGAATACCGAGAATATTACAATTTCTTCAGGATGGTTTAGATAAGGGTTTGTCCGCAAGTTCCTTGAAAGGTCAAATCTCTGCTCTTTCTGTTCTTTTTCACAGAAAGATTGCTATTCTTCCTGATATTCATTGTTTTGTACAAGCTTTGGTTCGTATAAAGCCTGTCATTAAGTCAATTTCTCCTCCTGGAGTTTGAATTTGGTTCTGGGGGCTCTTCAAGCTCCTCCATTTGAACCTATGCATTCATTGGATATTAAATTACTTTCTTGGAAAGTTTTGTTCCTTTTGGCCATCTCTTCTACCAGAAGAGTTTCTGAATTATCTGCTCTTTCTTGTGAGTCTCCTTTTCTGATTCTTCATCAGGATAAGGCGGTGTTGCGAACTTCTTTTGAATTTTACCTAAAGTTGTGAATTCCAACAACATTAGTAGAGAAATTGTGGTTCCTTCATTATGTCCTAATCCTAAGAATTCTAAGGAGAAATTCGTTGCATTCTTTGGATGTTGTTAGAGCTTTGAAATATTATGTTGAAGCTACGAAATCTTTCTGTAAGACTTCTAGTCTATTTGTTATCTTTTCCGGTTCTAGGAAAGGCCAGAAAGCTTCTGCCATTTCTTTGGCATCTTGGTTGAAATCTTTAATTCATCTTGCCTATGTTGAGTCGGGTAAAATTCCGCCTCAGAGAATTACAGCTCATTCTACTAGGTCAGTATCTACTTCCTGGGCGTTTAGGAATGAAGCTTCGGTTGACCAGATCTGCAAAGCAGCAACTTGGTCCTCTTTGCATACTTTTACTAAATTCTACCATTTTGATGTATTTTCTTCTTCTGAAGCAGTTTTTGGTAGAAAAGTTCTTCAGGCAGCGGTTTCAGTTTGAATCTTCTGCTTATGTTTTTTGTTAAACTTTATTTTGGGTGTGGATTGTTTTCAGCAGGAATTGGCTGTCTTTATTTTATCCCTCCCTCTCTAGTGACTCTTGTGTGGAAAGATCCACATCTTGGGTAGTCATTATCCCATACGTCACTAGCTCATGGACTCTTGTTAATTACATGAAAGAAAACATAATTTATGTAAGAACTTACCTGATAAATTCATTTCTTTCATATTAACAAGAGTCCATGAGGCCCACCCTTTTTTGTGGTGGTTATGATTTTTTTGTATAAAGCACAATTATTCCAATTCCTTATTTTATATGCTTCGCACTTTTTTTCTTATCACCCCACTTCTTGGCTATTCGTTAAACTGATTTGTGGGTGTGGTGAGGGGTGTATTTATAGGCATTTTAAGGTTTGGGAAACTTTGCCCCTCCTGGTAGGAATGTATATCCCATACGTCACTAGCTCATGGACTCTTGTTAATATGAAAGAAATGAATTTATCAGGTAAGTTCTTACATAAATTATGTTTTTCTTTTTTCTGTTTTCATTCAGATTATTTTCTGAGGATGCGGAATCTCATATGATTCACTTGCTCTTCAGGACATAGTTAGAGGTTCTTTTTTTCAAAAGTTCTTGATTCCTCACACAAGGGTCACATTTTTGTCACTGTCTTTGTCTCTATCAGACAAGGGACAATTTTATTGTGTTCCGTTTGTCGGTACCTTTAGTCTCTATTATTTCCTTCAGTTGCTATATATGCATAGAAGTTTTAGGTCTTATGGCCACAGCATTGGATTTAATTCCCTTTGCTCATTTTCAATAGAAAGAACCTTTCCCAGTCTTTTATGCTGAATTATGGTGCAGGGATTCTAGGATTTCACATTTTAAATCTTTGAATCCTAATATTTATCTCTTGATTTGATGGTTAAGATCACCATCATTTAGTTCTACAGGTCTCTTCGTTTCTTTCAACCTGGACCATGATCTCTACAGATGCGAGTCTTTTTGGTTGGGAGGCTGTCTGAGGATCTCTGTCAGCACAAGGGGTTTGGAAATCTCAGGAGGCGAGATTACCATTTGATATTTTAGAACTCTGTGTTTTCTCAGAATTTTTCAGTTAGTTTCTTTTTGAAGAAGAGACATTTAATGTTTTTCAAACAATATCACTACTATGGTGTATGTCAATCATCAGAGTAGGACTATCAGTCCTTAGGTTGTGACAGAAGTGTCTCGGATATCAGCTTGGGCTAAATCCAGCTCCTATCTAAATTCTGTGGTTTTTTTCCCAGGTATAGATATTTGGGAAGTGGATTATCTCTGTTAATCCAGCTTTTCCTCCGGGAGAATGGTCTCTCTTACCCAGATATGTTTTTCATCTCATCTGAATAAAGAACTTCCCAGGGGCTTATTAAGGTCCTGGAATCTTCAGGCGGAAGTAGTGTATGCATTGACATTTCTTTGGAATTATCTTTTTGACTATTTCTTTCCGCCTCTAGTTCTTCTTCCAAATTTCTTATGGAGTATTTGTTTGTTTTGCTGGTAGTTCCAGCATGGCCTCTCAGGTTTTGGTATACGAATCTCATTCGGATGGCCAGTTGCCAACGTTGGACACCTCCGTTTAAACCAGACCTTTTCTTTCTCAAGGCCATTTTTTTCCATCAAGATCTCAAATCATTAAATTTGAAGGGATGGAGATTGAATGCTTGGTTTTTTAGTCATAGAGGTTTTTCTGACTCATTGATTAATACTATGTTTCAGGCTCATAAAACTGTTTCTAGAAAGATTTATATTGAGTCTGGAAGACCTACTTTTCTTGGCATTCTTTTAAAATTCATAGAATTTTATTATTTTTTCAGGTTGGTTTGGATAAGAATTTGTCTTCAGTTCTTTGTTAAGGACAAATCTCTACTCTTTCTGTTCTTTTTATTACAGAAAAGATTGCTAATCATCCTGATATTCATTGTGTTGTGCAGGCTTTGGTCCATATCACGCCTGTCATTAATTCAATCTCTCCTCTTTGGAGTCTCAATTTGGTATTGAGGGCTTTACAGGCTCCTCCGTTTGAAACTATGCATTTTCTGAACATTAAATTACTTTCTTGGAAAAGTATTGTTCCTTTTGGTTATTTCTTCTACTAGAAGAGTTTTTGAGTTATCTGCTCTTTTTTTGTGATTATCCTTTTCTGATTTTTTATCAGGATAAGGCAGTGTTACTTCCTGATATTTATCACTTTT
The DNA here is from genome assembly GCF_027579735.1 of Bombina bombina. Taxonomy (NCBI): domain Eukaryota; kingdom Metazoa; phylum Chordata; class Amphibia; order Anura; family Bombinatoridae; genus Bombina; species Bombina bombina. The sequence goes on from NC_069503.1 coordinate 346,812,204, forward strand.
TTCAGGTTTTGATTCGTATCAAACCTGTCATTAAGCCAATTTCTCCTCCTTGGAGTCTTAATTGGGTTCTGAAGGTTTTTCAGGTTCTTCTATTTTGAGCATATGCTTGCTCTGGACATTCATTACTTTCATGGAAAGTATTGTTCTTTTTGGACATCTATTCAGCTAGAACAGTTTTTGAATTATCTGCTCTTTCTTGTGAGTCTCCTTTTCTGATTTTTCTTCAGGATGAGGCGGTGTTGCGAACTTCTTTTAAATTTTTTACCTAAGGTTGTGAATTCTATCAACATTAGTAGAGAAATTGTTGTTCCTTCATTGTGTCCTAATCCTAAGAATTCTAAGGAAAGATCGTTGCATTCTTTGGATATAGTTAGAGCTTTGAAATATTATGTTGAAGCTACTAAAGATTTCCGAAAGACTTCTAGTCTGTTATCTTTTCCGGTTCTAGGAAAGGTCAGAAGGCCTCTGCCATTTCTTTGGCGTCTTGGTTAAAGTCTTTGATTCATCATGCTTATGTCGAGTCGGGTAAAACTCCGCCTCAAAGGATTACAGCTCATTCTACTAGGTCAGTTTCTACTTCCTTGGCGTTTAGGAATGAAGCTTCGGTTGATCAGATTTGCAAAGCAGCAGCTTGATCTTCTTTGCATACTTTTACTAAATTCTACCATTTTTATGTGTTTTCTTCTTCTGAAGCAGTTTTTGGTAGAAAAGTACTTCAGGCAGCTGTTTCAGTTTGATTCTTCTGCTTATAATTTCAGTTTTTTTCATTATAAGATTTAAACTTTGTTTTGGGTGTGGATTATTTTCAGCGGAATTGGCTGTCTTTATTTTATCCCTCCCTCTCTAGTGACTCTTGCGTGGAAGATCCACATCTTGGGTATTCATTATCCCATACGTCACTAGCTCATGGACTCTTGCTAATTACATGAAAGAAAACATAATTTATGTAAGAACTTACCTGATAAATTCATTTCTTTCATATTAGCAAGAGTCCATGAGGCCCACCCTTTTTTGTGGTGGTTATGATTTTTTTGTATAAAGCACAATTATTCCAATTCCTTATTTGTTATGCTTTCGCACTTTTTTCTTATCACCCCACTTCTTGGCTATGCGTTAAACTGATTTGTGGGTGTGGTGAGGGGTGTATTTATAGGCATTTTGAGGTTTGGGAAACTTTGCCCTTCCTGGTAGGAATGTATATCCCATACGTCACTAGCTCATGGACTCTTGCTAATATGAAAGAAATGAATTTATCAGGTAAGTTCTTTATTATAGTAGTAGCGATGTGGGGGGCCAACGGTTAAGGGGTTAATTGGTTTATTATAGTAGTAGCGATGTGGGGGCCGACAGTTCAGGGGTTAATAGGTTTATTATAGTAGTAGCGATGTGGGGGTGGCGGTTTAGGGGTTAATTGGTTTATTATAGTAGTAGCGATATGGGGGGCCGGAGGTTTAAGGGTTAATTGGTTTATTATAGTAGTAGAGATATGGGGGGCCGACGGTTTAGGGTTTAATAGGTTTTATATAGTATTTTTGATGCTGGCGATGGGGGTTTAGGGGTTAATAGTGTAGTTTATAAGTGTTAGTGTATTTTGTAACATTTTTGTTATGAGTTTTGTGAAACATTTTTGTTTCACAAAATCCATAACTACTGGTCTCAGCGGAATGGATTGCAGCACTAGTGTAATAGCCGGACCGCACAACCTGTAATACGACGCAATGAAAATCCCACACTCAAAAGCCATTTCTTTCCTATGACATGGAGAGTCCACAACGTCATTCCAATTACTAGTGGGATATTCAACTCCTGGCCAGCAGGAGGAGGCAAAGAGCACCCCAGCAAAGCTGTTAAGTGTAATTTCCCTTTCCCATAATCCCCAGTCATTCTCTTTGCCTCTGTCAATGGAGGATGTGCAAAGTCGGTGTCTGAAGAGATTTAATCCTTTTATATGGGTACTTTTCCCTGCAAGCAAGGTTTTGGGGTCTAGCTGTGTCCATGTCAATCTCTTTAGTAAGAGTAATGGTGGCTGTTAGCAGTTAGAAAGCGGCGAGGTTGTCTTTGGTTTATTTCTAACATTATTGCTACCCCTTTTATAGTAAGCCAGGGTTGGTTACTCTGTTCTTTCTTTTACATTTAGGTCTCTGTCAGCGGCCGGATAAGGCTGACAGACCTGCAGCTGCTGTAATGCCCCACAGCAGAAGACTCTGGAGGGGTAAGTCCTTTCTTATTATTTATTCTCAGAGTGAAGGAGGACAGACTGGGAAATCAGGGACCTGGTGGGACCTGCTACCCTCAGGAAGGGTGTATATGTATAGTTATATCCTCAGGTTTGGGATATTTGCGGCGGGGAACACTACTAATAATCAGCAACAAGATTTATGCTGCCTTATAGCCTACTAACGGGTCTTTTAGTGGTCAGACTCAGGCTTTACAGTGTGTGGGAACCTGAGTTACTGCTGGGATTCATGCTCTATAGAATTGCATTAAATTATTCTCACACAATGGCAATTTGGTATGTGCCGACAGCCCCACAATTTATTCCTGCTCCTGCATCCTTTATTAACCCTTTTCATGCTCTGTTATGGGAGAATGTAGCAGGAATACGTTTGCCTCTCAATAGTCACCGTTAAGAGCGGAGGTTTTGGCACGCTTGGGGAGATAGCCTTATCTAGAGAGCGGACTATTTCAGAGCGGTCTCTTTAACTTAAGAGACTTAAGCTGCCCCAAGTATCTCCTATTATGACTTGCTAGCAGTTACTTATTGTGAAGCTTCTTCTGGTGGCCGTATTTGCGCACCAATAGAGTAAGCTTTTATGGACTGCTTCCTATTTGTCTCAATGACGGTGTTGCCATTTTGAATGTAACACGGTCTATGCTTCTAGTCGCAATCTAATCTTGGCATGCATACTTCTATACTCGGAAGATTTGGTCCCAGTTACCCATCTTATGCATTTATTTTAGGGCATATCTTTTTTATCTATAGTTTTGAACATCTTTTCGTGATGCCAATCTAATTTGGGGCACTTAAGGTGTTTTTTAAATTTTCGTATAGTTTTCTGGGACTTGAGAAAACCTTCTACTATCTTATCAGGGGTTTCTTGTCCTGGGCTGCTACCTAGTGGCAGTTTCTAGTATTTCCCTTCTGCAGATATTTTCTTCAGGAATAATTTTTTATCTAGTTTAATTTTATATTCTGGATAATGTTTATTTTGTCTGCTATATATTTTATATATATTCAAGGGATTATTAAGGGTTCATCCCCTATCATACTTGGTGGTATTTAGGGACTTTTGATTTTCTTATTTTATCCCTAAGCCCTTCTTTTTTAAGTATCCTTTTTATAGAATATTTAAGATTTACTCACTTATTTTATTCTTTGCTTGCTGGGCAGATTAAGGGTATACTTGTGGATTATTTCTTTCTCTTGCATGTCCCTTATTAGCTACTGTAAAAGCTTTTCCCGGATTTGTGTGACAAGCAGTATCTCTGCTTATTCCTTGTCTGTTTTTACATATTAAATGTAAGCTTTTTCATATAACTGCCAAAATATCTTGGTGGTTAAGTAACCCTGTTTAATAGCTCAGAGCTATTGGTTTGATTACCTATACGGGTAAGAGAGAGAAAAAAAGGAATTTTCTATAGCTGGGTCTCCTTTTGCGCTATTGCGTGTAAGTTTGATTGAAGGTCCTGAGTTCAGGCCTCTCTCTTGGTTTTTCTCTTTAGAATTTCCTATGCTTTGTTTGCTATACATACTATATGTATTTTTTCAGGAATCATTTCCTTTTTTTCTCCTTTCGATGCCCTGTCTGATTTGATATCACAGGAGACTACGATGGAGGAAATCCTAGATAGGATCTAGGCTCTTAAATAAGCCTTTACTTTTATCTGTGATGCCAACATGCAGGTAATTAGACTGGAGCTAAGTTGTCTAGCTTCTTTGTTCTAGTCGAAGAGCTCTGTGGTTAAAATCTTGGTCGGCTGATGTTTTTTTTCAGAGGCTTAGCCTTTGACTTTATCTTATAAGGGTGAAACCCTGTTTGAGCCTGGTCTGGTAGAAAACGTTTCAGAGAACTCGGGTGGAAAGGGATCTTTCCTACCTCAGGACAAGAAGAATAGACCTAAGGGTCAAAATACTTCTAATTTTCGTTCCTTTTGCAGCTTTAAAAGATAGAAGTCCTCATCTCTTCTTCCAGACCAGAACAATCCAGGTCCAATTGGAAATGGGCTGTGGACATAGTATCTCAGGGCTACAAAATAGGATTCAGATATTGCCCTCCAAGAGGCAGATTTCTCCTGTCAAGACTATCCTCTCATCAGGTAAAGAGGGCGGCCTTCTTAAATTGCGTAAAGGACCTATCCTCCCTGGGAGTAATTGTACCAGTCCCTCTAAAGGAACAAGGTTTAGGATCCTATTCAAATCTATTTGTGGTTCCCAAAAGGGAGGGAACTTTTCGTCCCTTCCTAGATCTAAAGTGTCTTAACAAATTCCTCAGGATTCCATCCTTCAAGATGGAAACTATTTGTTCCATTGGTCTAGGAAGGTCAATTAATGATGACCATAGACCTGAAGGACGCATATTTACACATTCCCATTCACAGAGATCATTACCAGTTTTTTGCCTTTCTGGACATGCATTTCAAGTTTGTTGCCCTTCAGTTTGGTCTTGCCACAGCTCATAGAATATTCACAAAGGTTCTGGGAGCACTTTTGGCAGTGATCAGATCCCAGGGAATTGCTGTTGCGCCTTATCTAGATGAAATTTTGGTTCAGGTGTCATCTTTTCAACTAGCAAAATCTCATACAGAAATGTTGTTGTCTTTTCTACGTTCCCACGGGTGGAAGGGAATCTGGAAAAGAGTTCTCTAGTTCCATCTACAAAGGTGTATTTCCTAGGGACAGTCATAGATTCCCTGTCCATGAAGATTTTCCTGACTGAGGTCAGAAGATCCATTCTTCTTGCTTCCAATCTTTCCCTCCAGTCTGCTTTTCGTCCATCAGTGGCTCAGTGCATGGAGGTGATTGGTCTGATGGTGGCTTCCATGGACATAATTCCTTTTTCTCGGTTCCATCTGTGACTGCTGCAGCTTTGCATGCTCCTTTAATGGAACGGAGACCATTCAGATTTATCGCAGAGGATAAATCTGGACCCCCTAACAAGAGATTCTCTCTTGTGGTGGATTTCACAGGAACATCTTTCTCAGGGCACTTGCTTCCTGAGACCTTCCTGGGTGATTGTGACTACGGACACCAGCCTGTCAGGCTGGGGAGCTGTTTGTGGTTCTCTGAAAGCTCAGGGCCTATGGACTTGAGAGGAGTTCTCTCTCCCCATAAACATTTTGGAGTTGAGAGTGATCTTCTATGCTTTGGACAACATCTCCTCAGTGGCTTACATCAACCACCAGGGAGGAACTTAGAGTTTTTTTGGCCATCAAGAAGGTAACTCGCATTCTGCAGTGGGCGGAAGCTCACGACTGTCTCCTATCTGCCATCCACATTCCAGGAGTGGACAATTGGGAGGCAGATTTTCTGAGCAGACAGACCTTTCATCCCGGGGATTGGGCTCTCCATTCAGAAGTGTTCACTCAGATAACCCTCAGGTGGGGGGTTCCAGAGTGGGATCTGATTGCGTCCCGCCAAAACGCCAAGGTTCCAAAGTACGGTTCAAGGTCAAGAGATCCTCAGGACATTATGATAGATGCTCTAGCGGTTCCTTGGATGTTTTCTCTGGCATATCGGTTTCCTCCTTTTCTCTCCTTCCAAGAGTCATTGCTCGTATCAAACAGGAGAGAGCATCGGTAATCCTAATAGCTCCTACATGGCCTTGCACGATATGTTTTGTGGATCTAGTAAGGATGTCATCTCTACTTTCTTGGAGGTTACCGCTGAGGAATGACATTCTAATTCAGGGTCCTTTCCTCCATCCAAACCTGGATTCTCTGAAGCTGGCTGCCTGGAGATTACCTAGTTCTGTCTAGACGTGTTTTTTCTGAAGTGTTCATTGATACTATGCTTAAGGCTCGCAAACCTGTTACTCGCAATATTTTCCATAGGGTATGGCATAAATATATTTGTTGGTGCCAATCTAAGGGTTTCTCCTGGAGCCAGGTACGGATTCCCGTATTTTATCTTTTCTTCAGGATGGCCTGGAATAAGTTTTGTCAGTCAGTACTCTGAAGAATCAGATTTCTGCATTATCTATCCTTACCAGATGTTCAAGCTTTTGTACAGGCCCTGGTCAGAATCAGGCCTGTGTTTAAACCTGTTGCTCCTCCTTGGAGCTTTAATCTAGTTCTTAAAGTTTTGCAGCAGGCTCCGTTTGAGCCGATGCATGTTGTTGATATCAATTTGTTATTTTGGAAGGTTTTATTTCTCCTTGCTTTTCTTCTGCTTCTGCTCGCAGAGTTTCTGAGCTGCAGTGTGATTCCCCGTACCTTATCTTTCATACAGATAAGGCGGTCCTTCATACTAAATTATTTTTTCTCCGTAAGGTGGTGTTGGATCGAAACATTATTCAGGAATTTGTAGTTCCTTTTTTTTGTCTTAATCCTTCTCATAAGGAAGGTCTTTTGCATAACTTGGATGTTGTGCGTGCTCTAAAGCTTCTAAGGATTTTAGGCAATCTTCTGCCCTGTTTGTTGCTTTCTCTGGAAAGCGTAATGGTCACAAGGCCTCTTCTTCTTCTACTCTTTCCCTCTGGTTAAGAATTTTGATTTGTTTGGTTTATGAGACTGCTGGTCAGCAGCCTCCTGAGAGAATTACGGCTCTTTCCACTAGGACTTCTCTTCTTGGTCTTTCAAAAATGAAGCTTCTGTGGAACAGATTTGCAAGGCAGCAACATGGTCCTCTTTTTCCAAATTCTACAAATTTGATTATTTTGCCTCAACTGAGGCTTCTTTTGGAAGATAGGTTCTTCAAGCAGTGGTACCTTCTGTTTAGGCCCTCCTGCCTTTTTCTCCCTCCCTGTTCATTCCGTGTCCTCTAGCTTGGGTATTGGTTCCCACTAGTAATTGGAATGATGTTGTGGACTCTCCATGGCATAGGAAAGAAAACAAAATGTATGCTTACCTGATAAATTTATTTCCGGACATGGAAAGTCCACTACTCCACACTCTTTTTTTATTATAATTCGGCAATTTGTTTTGAGTAAACCTCAGACACCTTTTCACCCCTGTGTTTCTTCTTTTTACATTTTCCTTTAGCTGAATGGGGATTATGGGTAAGGGAAGTTACACTTAACAGCTTTGCTGGGGTGCTCTTTGCCTCCTACTGCTGGCCAGGAGTTGAATATCCCACTAGTAATTGGATTGACGTCGTAGACTCTCCATGTCCAGAAAGACAGAAATTTATCAGGTTAGCATACATTTATTTTTTTGGAGTGCGGAATGTAGAGTTGCGTAAAGGCTAAAACGCTAGCGTTTTAGCGGATGTATAATTTTCCTGTAGCGGTATCTAGTGCTGGGTCCATTGGGAGTTGAAATCCCCGCCCAGAATGATTTTACCTTTGGAAATATCTAGGAGAGTATTGGTGACTGATCGGAAAAAAAGAGGGGGTCGGCTTAATTGGTGCATAAATATTAGCTATTGTGATAGGGTTTCCATAGTAGAGGCCCACTAGTATCAGTATCCTGTCCTCTGTCACTATATTTCTGTAGAATGCTAAAAGGAGTATTTTGCTTAAGGGAAAAACAAACCATGTTCTTTCTATGTGGTCCTGAGCTTACAAAATGTCAGTGTTAATAATTAGTGGAGAGTTTTTGTTCACTATTTTTTCTGAAGTGAAGAACATCATCAATCCCTTTTTGGTGGAAATCATGATAAGCTATAGACCTTTTTTCGGCTGAAAGGAATCCATTGACGTTTTAAGTGGCTATATTTACGGGTCCATCTTGGGTGTGAGGTACTATTGTTTCAGTTGATATATGAGAGCGGATGTGTAATCGGGTATATTAATGTCCGATACAGGATATATTTCTGGAAGGGAGTAGGGAAAAGTAGGGTGTGTGGGATATTAGGTCAAAGGTATTGGAGAAGTAGGGGTATAAATAAAACACTTTTTAAGACTGCAGTAGTTCTACTATAGCAGTTTTTGGTGTGGTTTTGTGAGGAGCTTAGTGTCAAACTGGCCCTGAGTGTACTCAGAGTGAAATATATATATCTGAGTCTGATGTCAGCTTCAGTACTAATATGTGTATATAAACTAAGAAGCAATAATTTAAAACAATAACTGGTACAATAACAAAGATTTCAACATTAACCAAATGTAGAAAAGGAGTAAAGCATATTTCAAATATGTATGCTATTGTTAGAAACAAGTTAATCCTGCAGGAAAAACGAGAGAACATATATTCAAACAGGAACTTTTCAGCATTTAGTCTAATTAAGTGATAAATCAGTGTAAAGGAAACAAAATCACTGGCAATTAGTCAAACCTCATGTCGGTTCGTTCACTTGCTCAGCCATTTAGGTTTATCTCCTTTTGTGCTGCTTAGAAGAGTGTTCAGCCCCTGCTCGCCTTTGTGGCTTTGGGGTATCTTGTTGTGCTGTATGTTTAGGGGCCTGTGTGGAGTCCGTGTTTTCTGGAGATGAGATGTTCATCGCTTTGCAGAATTGAGAAATGTTGGAAGATCTGTATTTGGGTGCCTTGAAATAAAAAAGCTGGTTGTTTCCTGGCATATGTGTATATCAGCCCCCTATGTTGAAATTGTAGAAAGCAAGCAATTATGTCTTTTGGAGATTAGTTATCAAATGGTTTAGGGCGTAGTGAGCTATGTACCCTATCTAGAGTGATCTCAGAGATTGGCTCTAGATCATCTATCTTATCTTCTAGGTCAATTATATGTTAATTCTGTTGATTTACTTTAAGGGAGAGATCAGCAATATCCTGAGACATAGCCCCCTCATGTTCTTCTTATAACTCAACCCTGCTCCCCAGATCATTTTCTTTTTTTTAGATCTGCACATTCCTTCTTTATGCAGGCCTTTACTTGCTCTATGAGAATCTCCATTGCTTTATAAGTGATAGGGTGATCAGTTGTATGCTCAGGGGAGGATGGTGAAGGGCTTCGAGAAGTTACCTCTTGGTCACAGGGTATATCTTCCACCGGCGGGCATGATGTGTTTAGGCCTTTTTTATTTTTATCTGGATGATTAAAAAAAAGTGTTAACAGCACTATGCCCGCTGTGTGTCTGTTTTTGGGGGCCTGTCATTTTTTGCAGGTTTTTTCTGAGACATTTTTTTAGTTAATATAAGGCTGTTGTAAGGATCAGGGAGTTATGCCACTCAGTGAGAAGAGGTAAACGACAAGGATTGTGTGCTGGAAAATCTATTTGAAAAGTTTGTGCGAACGATAGGCCTTCAGTACCTAGGTATAGCTAGCAGGCTGCTTTAATTGTATATACAGTATGTGGCTTGGATACGTATATAGAACAATGGTGTATCAAGTATATATTGCAGAAGTACCTTGCAGTAACAGCTGTGATGAAATTTTTGCTGCCAGGAAGATTGCAGATACCTGGTTCAAGCTTAAGCGGTGTTGCAGATCTTCCTTCAGCCTTAGGATGTGGTGGGGAGTTGCTCATGAGATCATGAGTCTAGCCACGGGGTCTGCGCTTTTAATTGTTTTCAGGCGCTTAATATGCGAGGCAGCTGTTCCTACTGTGTTTCCATGGGCTTACTGTGAGCTCCGTTATGCTGCAGTACTTTTTCTGTTGTGGCTGGAATATCGCATACATTTCTTTCGCTCAGGTACATGCACAAGTGATGGCGGCGTGTTGTCGTTTGGGGTGCGGGCCTCAGGCCTTTTTCTTTATGCGGATGCGTTCCGGGCATAAGAAAAGTCGCTTACGGTTTTGTCCATTGTTGGTTGCTCTTATATAAGCTGCATCTGAGGGGTTAAAAGTTCCACTGGGCCAGTTTGTGTGAAGAGCCTCAGTGTGTTGCGGTCATCTTGGTCGGCTGCTCCCCAATATTTTGCTTACATTTTGGACTTCCACACTCTTAGGGCATGCAAGGCTTGAGGTGGAAAACATTTTTTTGATGCTGGATTGGTGCAGTCGCCTTCTCAGCTTCTCTAAAAGTGGTGGCTATTTTCTACACGCTCCAGTGCATTCATCTACTTGCTGGAAGGGGTAAGAATATGCTCTATATTAGGTGCTTGTTGGGTGTCTGTTTTTTATTTCATTTAAACGTTTGTTTATCCTCATTGAAGTTTCACAGATTGCACTGGGGGTTAAAGTCTGCACGGAGCTCTGTACTATCAGCAACAGGTCACAATGCTTGCTTACCAGATTCATAATGTATATTATTTTAATTCTAGGAACTCTCATTTATGCAGTATTTAACCCTTCATTGTCACAATTAAAACATAAATCTGTGTATTTTGTACTTTTTGTCAGTGAAAACATATGCTTTCATAAGGTGGTGATAGTCCACGAGCCATCACATGTGGGATTAAACTCCAGTCCACTAGGAGGCAGGCAAAAAACACCCAATATATCAAGAGCTTTTAATTCCTCCTACTTCTTTGCACATCTCAGTCTTAGGTTTTTGTGCCTCCACAGGCAGAAGTAAAATTAAGGTGCTCAAGATCAATAATTAACAGGGGCTTTCAAACTGCTGTAAAACCCGTTATTCCCCTCAGAGAACTGGGAATAGGACAAATAGGTGTAAAAGAGTACCAACATGCAGTGAGTGTAATTCTCTTGTGGGAGTTATGCACTAGCCTGCCACAGGTGTCACTGGGATTTGGTACTGCAGTCTCCTCCTGTTTGCCTAGTCGAGGTATCTCCTAAGAGATTGCCATGTAATTGTAAATAGACATACAACCTTAAAGAGTGCCGGACCCTGTATTCTATCAAGTCGTTACTGTCTTAGAAATAATATAAATTAAAGTTATTGTAAACTTAAATGAATTAAAGCCCAGTTTTAAAAAAATAATCTTAAAAACAGGGACACTTTAATTCATTAAAGTTTACAAAGACACTTTTTTTCTTTTTTTAAATACTTTAGCATCCAGCTTGTGGGGCACGCATTGATTGGAGGAAGCTGCATTTGTCATCCATATTCTACAGAAAGCATGAGATGTGGGCGGAGGATCGGCGTTATGTTTTGCCGTACCCCAATGATATTTAAAAAAAATAAGCGTCTTTGTAAACTTCAATGAATTATAGTGCCCCTGTTTTTAAGATTATTTTTTTATACTGGACTTTAAATCATTAAAGTTTATAATCCCTTTAAATTAAATTAGCATATCCTCATACAGACATTTTATTTATTAGGTAAACAAACAGTGACACATTAAAAACACTTAAAGATTAGCTATATTATTGGCAATAATATTGATACCCTAACCATTCAAATGTAGGAATTATGAATATGCCAATATTATATACTACAGTAGCTTGCTAAATAACAATAGGCTATGCTCCTACAATCCGAGAGCAGTATTAACATTACAATGCAAGGCTTTCTGCAAGTAAAAATCCAAATCTTTTTCCAAATCCCACAAATTGCACGGATATTTTTATACCAGTAAAAGCTAAGTTAAGAGGTTAAAAAAGAGAGACAGAGCTCTCAGCTGATATATTCAGGGTTTGTTTCATCTACCCTTGATAGGCTATTTCTTTCATGTAATTAGCAAGAGTCCATGAGCTAGTGACTTATGGGATATACAATCCTAGGAGGAGGGACAAAGTTTTCCAAACCTCAAAATGCCTATAAATACACACCTCACCACACCCACAATTCAGTTTTACAAACTTTGCCTCCTATGGAGGTGGTGAAGTAAGATTGTGCTTGATTTACTTGTTATGATATGCGCTTCTCAGCATTTTGAAGCCCAATTCCTCTCAAAATACAGTGTTTGTCAGAGGGATGTGACGGGAGTATCACCTATTGATTCTATGGTTTTCCTCACGTTAAATCTTTTCAAAGGTTCTCTGTTATCGGTCGTAGAGATTCATCTCCTACCTCCCTTTTCAGATCGATGATATCCTCTCATATTCCATTACCTCTACTGATACTGTTTCAGTACTGGTTTAGCTATCTGCTATATGTGGATGGGTGTCTTTCAGTAAGTTTGTTTTCATTACTTAAAGGGCCACTGTAAGTAAATATTTTCTATGCCTGTTACTAACTAACTACCCCAAATACGCTTTTTATCAATAGCATTTCATTAACATATCTCTACCGTATATCAGAAATCTTGTCTGCAAATTTAATTGTTTTCCAAACCCCCTCCGTGGGTATCCTTTGCTCTGTACCAATCCGTTTACAATACCTAGGTTTCAAAATCGCGCTTTAAACACAAAGTTATTGGTTTAAGTATTTTGAACACTCAGTGCTGAAAATAGTGGGCAGGATAACGTGACATCATCGGCTAATAAAAGATATAACTTTCTCCAACATAGGTGTGTCCGGTCCACGGCGTCATCCTTACTTGTGGGATATTCTCTTCCCCAACAGGAAATGGCAAAGAGCCCAGCAAAGCTGGTCACATGATCCCTCCTAGGCTCCGCCTACCCCAGTCATTCTCTTTGCCGTTGTACAGGCAACATCTCCACGGAGATGGCTTAGAGTTTTTTAGTGTTTAACTGTAGTTTTTATTATTCAATCAAGAGTTTGTTATTTTAAAATAGTGCTGGTATGTACTATTTACTCTGAAACAGAAAAGAGATGAAGATTTCTGTTTGTAAGAGGAAAATGATTTTAGCAACCGTTACTAAAATCGATGGCTGTTCCACACAGGACTGTTGAGAGGAATTAACTTCAGTTGGGGGAACAGTGAGCAGACTTTTGCTGCTTGAGGTATGACACATTCTAACAAGACGATGTAATGCTGGAAGCTGTCATTTTCCCTATGGGATCCGGTAAGCCATTTTTATTACAGACAGTAATTAAGGGCTTCACAAGGGCTTTTTAAGACTGTAGACATTTTCTGGGCTAAATCGATTCATATATTCACATATTTAGCCTTGAGGAATCATTTTGATCTGGGTATTTTGTAAAATAATATCGGCAGGCACTGTTTTGGACACCTTATTCTCTAGGGGCTTTCCCTAATCATAGGCAGAGCCTCATTTTCGCGCCGGTATTGCGCACTTGTTTTTGAGAAGCATGACATGCAGTCGCATGTGTGAGGAGCTCTGATACATAGAAAAGACTTTCTGAAGGCGTCATTTGGTATCGTATTCCCCTTTGGGCTTGGTTGGGTCTCAGCAAAGCAGATACCAGGGACTGTAAAGGGGTTAAAGATAAAAACGGCTCCGGTTCCGTTATTTTAAGGGTTAAAGCTTCCAAATTTGGTGTGCAATACTTTTAAGACACTGTGGTGAAATTTTGGTGAATTTTGAACAATTCCTTCATACTTTTTCGCAATTGCAGTAATAAAGTGTGTTCAGTTTAAAATTTAAAGTGACAGTAACGGTTTTATTTTAAAACGTTTTTTGTACTTTGTTATCAAGTTTATGCCTGTTTAACATGTCTGAACTACCAGATAGACTGTGTTCTGAATGTGGGGAAGCCAAGGTTCCTTCTCATTTAAATAGATGTGATTTATGTGACACAAAATTTAGAGAAAATGATGCCCAAGATGATTCCTCAAGTGAGGGGAGTAAGCATGGTACTGCATCATCTCCTCCTTCGTCTACACCAGTCTTGCCCACTCAGGAGGCCCCTAGTACATCTAGCGCGCCAATACTCCTTACTATGCAACAATTAACGGCTGTAATGGATAATTCTATCAAAAACATTTTAGCCAAAATGCCCACTTATCAGCGTAAGCGCGACTGCTCTGTTTTAGAAAATACTGAAGAGCATGAGGACGCTGATGATATTGGTTCTGAAGTGCCCCTTCACCAGTCTGAGGGGGCCAGGGAGGTTTTGTCTGAGGGAGAAATTTCAGATTCAGGGAAAATTTCTCAACAAGCTGAACCTGATGTGATTACATTTAAATTTAAGTTGGAACATCTCCGCGCTCTGCTTAAGGAGGTGTTATCCACTCTGGATGATTGTGAGAATTTGATCATCCCAGAGAAACTATGTAAAATGGACAAGTTCCTAGAGGTCCCGGGGCCCCCAGAAGCTTTTCCTATACCCAAGCGGGTGGCGGACATTGTAAATAAAGAATGGGAAAGGCCCGGTATACCTTTCGTCCCTCCCCCCATATTTAAAAAATTGTTTCCTATGGTCGACCCCAGAAAGGACTTATGGCAGACAGTCCCCAAGGTCGAGGGGGCGGTTTCTACTTTAAACAAACGCACCACTATACCCATAGAAGATAGTTGTGCTTTCAAAGATCCTATGGATAAAAAATTAGAAGGTTTGCTTAAAAAGATGTTTGTTCAGCAAGGTTACCTTCTACAACCAATTTCATGCATTGTCCCTGTCACTACAGCCGCGTGTTTCTGGTTCGATGAGCTAGAGAAGGCGATCACTAGTGATTCTCCTCCTTATGAGGAGATTATGGACAGAATCCGTGCTCTCAAATTGGCTAATTCTTTCACCCTAGACGCCACTTTGCAATTGGCTAGGTTAGCGGCGAAGAATTCTGGGTTTGCTATTGTGGCGCGCAGAGCGCTTTGGTTGAAATCTTGGTCAGCGGATGCGTCTTCCAAGAACAAATTGCTTAACATTCCTTTCAAGGGGAAAACGCTGTTTGGCCCTGACTTGAAAGAGATTATCTCGGATATCACTGGGGGTAAGGGCCACGCCCTTCCTCAGGATAGGTCTTTCAAGGCAAAAAATAAACCTAATTTTCGTCCCTTTCGTAGAAACGGACCAGCCCCAAGTGCTACGTCCTCTAAGCAAGAGGGTAATACTTCTCAAGCCAAGCCAGCCTGGAGACCAATGCAAGGCTGGAACAAGGGAAAGCAGGCCAAGAAGCCTGCCACTGCTACCAAGACAGCATGAAATGTTGGCCCCCGATCCGGGACCGGATCTGGTGGGGGGCAGACTCTCTCTCTTCGCTCAGGCTTGGGCAAGAGATGTTCTGGATCCTTGGGCACTAGAAATAGTCTCCCAAGGTTATCTTCTGGAATTCAAGGGGCTTCCCCCAAGGGGGAGGTTCCACAGGTCTCAATTGTCTTCAGACCACATAAAGAGACAGGCATTCTTACATTGTGTAGAAGACCTGTTAAAAATGGGAGTGATTCATCCCGTTCCATCAGGAGAACAAGGGATGGGGTTCTACTCCAATCTGTTCGTAGTTCCCAAAAAAGAGGGAACGTTCAGACCAATCTTAGATCTCAAGATCCTAAACAAGTTTCTCAAGGTTCCATCGTTCAAAATGGAAACCATTCGAACAATTCTTCCTTCCATCCAGGAAGGTCAATTCATGACCACGGTGGATTTAAAGGATGCGTATCTACATATTCCTATCCACAAGGAACATCATCGGTTCCTAAGGTTCGCATTCCTGGACAAGCATTACCAGTTCGTGGCACTTCCTTTCGGATTAGCCACTGCTCCAAGGATTTTCACAAAGGTACTAGGGTCCCTTCTAGCGGTGCTAAGACCAAGGGGCATTGCAGTAGTACCTTACTTGGACGACATTCTGATTCAAGCGTCGTCCCTTCCTCAAGCAAAGGCTCACACGGACATAGTCCTGGCCTTTCTCAGATCTCACGGATGGAAAGTGAACGTAGAAAAGAGTTCTCTATCTCCGTCAACAAGGGTTCCCTTCTTGGGAACAATAATAGACTCCTTAGAAATGAGGATTTTTCTGACAGAGGCCAGAAAAACAAAACTTCTGAACTCTTGTCAAAGACTTCATTCCGTTCCTCTTCCTTCCATAGCGCAGTGCATGGAAGTAATAGGTTTGATGGTAGCGGCAATGGACATAGTTCCTTTTGCGCGCATTCATCTAAGACCATTACAACTGTGCATGCTCAGTCAGTGGAATGGGGACTATACAGACTTGTCTCCGACGATACAAGTAAATCAGAGGACCAGAGATTCACTCCGTTGGTGGCTGTCCCTGGACAACCTGTCACAAGGGATGAACTTCCGCAGACCAGAGTGGGTCATTGTCACGACCGACGCCAGTCTGATGGGCTGGGGCGCGGTCTGGGGACCCCTGAAAGCTCAGGGTCTTTGGTCTCGGGAAGAATCTCTTCTACCAATAAATATTCTGGAACTGAGGGCGATACTCAATGCTCTCAAGGCTTGGCCTCAGCTAGCAAAGGCCAAGTTCATACTGTTTCAATCAGACAACATGACGACTGTTGCGTACATCAACCATCAGGGGGGAACAAGGAGTTCCCTGGCGATGGAAGAAGTGACCAAAATCATTCAATGGGCAGAGACTCACTCCTGCCACCTGTCTGCAATCCACATCCCAGGAGTGGAAAATTGGGAAGCGGATTTTCTGAGTCGTCAGACATTACATCCGGGGGAGTGGGAACTCCATCCGGAAATCTTTGCCCAAATTACTCAACTGTGGGGCATTCCAGACATGGATCTGATGGCCTCTCGTCAGAACTTCAAGGTTCCTTGCTACGGGTCCAGATCCAGGGATCCCAAGGCGGCTCTAGTAGATGCACTAGTAGCACCTTGGACCTTCAAACTAGCTTATGTATTCCCACCGTTTCCTCTCATCCCCAGGCTGGTAGCCAGGATCAATCAGGAGAGGGCATCAGTGATCTTGATAGCTCCTGCGTGGCCACGCAGGACTTGGTATGCAGATCTGGTGAATATGTCATCGGCTCCACCATGGAAGCTACCTTTGAGACGAGACCTTCTTGTTCAAGGTCCGTTCGAACATCCGAATCTGGTCTCACTCCAACTGACTGCTTGGAGATTGAACGTTTGATCTTATCAAAACGAGGGTTCTCAGATTCTGTTATTGATACTCTTGTTCAGGCCAGAAAGCCTGTAACTAGAAAAATTTACCACAAAATATGGAAAAAATATATCTGTTGGTGTGAATCTAAAGGATTCCCTTGGGACAAGGTAAAAATTCCTAAGATTCTATCCTTTCTTCAAGAAGGATTGGAGAAAGGATTATCTGCAAGTTCCTTGAAGGGACAGATTTCTGCCTTGTCGGTGTTACTTCACAAAAAACTGGCAGCTGTGCCAGATGTTCAAGCCTTTGTTCAGGCTCTAGTTAGAATCAAGCCTGTTTACAAACCTTTGACTCCTCCTTGGAGTCTCAACTTAGTTCTTTCAGTTCTTCAGGGGGTTCCGTTTGAACCCTTACATTCCGTTGATATTAAGTTATTATCTTGGAAAGTTTTGTTTTTGGTTGCAATTTCTTCTGCTAGAAGAGTTTCAGAATTATCTGCTCTACAGTGTTCTCCTCCTTATCTAGTGTTCCATGCAGATAAGGTGGTTTTACGTACTAAACCTGGTTTTCTTCCGAAAGTTGTTTCTAACAAAAACATTAACCAGGAGATAGTCGTGCCTTCTTTGTGTCCGAATCCAGTTTCAAAGAAGGAACGTTTGTTGCACAATTTGGATGTTGTTCGCGCTCTAAAATTCTATTTAGATGCTACAAAGGATTTTAGACAAACATCTTCCTTGTTTGTTGTTTATTCTGGTAAAAGGAGAGGTCAAAAAGCAACTTCTACCTCTCTCTCTTTTTGGATTAAAAGCATCATCAGATTGGCTTATGAGACTGCCGGACGGCAGCCTCCTGAAAGAATCACAGCTCATTCCACTAGGGCTGTGGCTTCCACATGGGCCTTCAAGAACGAGGCTTCTGTTGATCAGATATGTAGGGCAGCGACTTGGTCTTCACTGCACACTTTTACCAAATTTTACAAGTTTGATACTTTTGCTTCTTCTGAGGCTATTTTTGGGAGAAAGGTTTTGCAAGCCGTGGTGCCTTCCATTTAGGTGACCTGATTTGCTCCCTCCCTTCATCCGTGTCCTAAAGCTTTGGTATTGGTTCCCACAAGTAAGGATGACGCCGTGGACCGGACACACCTATGTTGGAGAAAACAGAATTTATGTTTACCTGATAAATTACTTTCTCCAACGGTGTGTCCGGTCCACGGCCCGCCCTGGTTTTTTAATCAGGTCTGATAATTTATTTTCTTTAACTACAGTCACCACGGTATCATATGGTTTCTCCTATGCAAATATTCCTCCTTTACGTCGGTCGAATGACTGGGGTAGGCGGAGCCTAGGAGGGATCATGTGACCAGCTTTGCTGGGCTCTTTGCCATTTCCTGTTGGGGAAGAGAATATCCCACAAGTAAGGATGACGCCGTGGACCGGACACACCGTTGGAGAAAGTAATTTATCAGGTAAACATAAATTCTGTTTTTAGAACGTTATGAAACTTCGTTTTGGAGAAAATATAGGTCAGTAGGTTTTAATTGTTTATTAACTTTAATATGTTAGTTGTTAAGCTTAAAAATTATGACAGAAAGTTATCCTTTAAGACACTCTCAGCTATGGTTTGGCACTTTATGTATTTATATAAAGTTTTAAATATATGTATTGTACTTATATTTGCCATGAGTCAGGTTTATGTATATTTCCTTTTGCAGACTATCAGTTTCAAAAAACATATTTAGGAAGTTATTTTTTCTTACCTGGGGTATAGTCTTTTCTTCAAATTGACTGCTTTTTCGTTAATTTTCACGGTCAAAATTAGGCTCGCGAGGTCACAAAATGCTGCTATTTATTGCATCATTCTTTGCGCGAAGGTACGTTCGGTGACGCAATTCGTCATTTCCAGTGTCTTAGTTGACGCACAAGGTTGCGTCTGCCAAGACGCGAGTTACGTCATTTCCGGATGTTGTTGGCACAAAAAAAAATTAATTTTGCGTTGCGTGTCATACTTGGCGCCAAATAATTTAATTATTTAAATCCACCTTCCTATATGCCTCTTGCCTCTTTCTTTCATGTAATTAGCAAGAGTCCATGAGCTAGTGACGTATGGGATATACATTCCTACCAGGAGGGGCAAAGTTTCCCAAACCTCAAAATGCCTATAAATACACCCCTCAACACACCCACAATTCAGTTTTTACAAACTTTGCCTCCCATGGAGGTGGTGAAGTAAGTTTGTGCTAGATTCTACGTTGATATGTGCTTCGCAGCAGGCTGGAGCCCGGTTTTCCTCTCAGAGTGCAGTGAATGTCAGAGGGATGTGAAGAGAGTATTGCCTATTTGAATACAATGGTCTTCCTCTAGGGGATCTATTTCATAGGTTCTCTGTTATCGGTCGTAGAGATTTCTTCTCCTACCTCCCTTTCTTTCATGTAATTAGCAAGAGTCCATGAGCTAGTGACGTATGGGATATACATTCCTACCAGGAGGGGCAAAGTTTCCCAAACCTTAAAATGCCTATAAATACACCCCTCACCACACCCACAATTCAGTTTTACAAACTTTGCCTCCGATGGAGGTGGTGAAGTAAGTTTGTGCTAGATTCTACGTTGATATGCACTCCGCAGCAAGTTGGAGCCCGGTTTTCCTCTCAGCGTGCAGTGAATGTCAGAGGGATGTGAGGAGAGTATTGCCTATTTGAATGCAGTGATCTCCTTCTACGGGGTCTATTTCATAGGTTCTCTGTTATCGGTCGTAGAGATTCATCTCTTACCTCCCTTTTCAGATCGACGATATACTCTTATATATACCATTACCTCTGCTGATTCTCGTTTCAGTACTGGTTTGGCTTTCTACAAACATGTAGATGAGTGTCCTGGGGTAAGTAAATCTTATTTTCTGTGACACTCTAAGCTATGGTTGGGCACTTTGTTTATAAAGTTCTAAATATATGTATTCAAACATTTATTTGCCTTGACTCAGAATGTTCAACTTTCCTTATTTTTCAGACAGTCAGTTTCATATTTGGGATAATGCATTTGAATTAATCATTTTTTCTTACCTTCAAAAATTTGACTCTTTTTTTCCTGTGGGCTGTTAGGCTCGCGGGGGCTGAAAATGCTTCATTTTATTGCGTCATTCTTGGCGCAGACTTTTTTGGCGCAAAAATTCTTTTCCGTTGCGTCATTTTTTGACGTTATTTTGCGCCAAAAATGTCGGCGTTCCGGATGTGGCGTCATTTTTGGCGCCAAAAGCATTTAGGCGCCAAATAATGTGGGCGTCTTATTTGGCGCTAAAAAATAAGGGCGTCGCTTTTGTCTCCACATTATTTAAGTCTTATTTTTTCAGTGCTTCTGGTTGCTAGAAGCTTGTTCTTTGGCATTTTTTCCCATTCCTGAAACTGTCATTTAAGGAATTTGATCATTTTTGCTTTATATGTTGTTTTTTCTCTTACATATTGCAAGATGTCTCACGTTGCATCTGAGTCAGAAGATACTACAGGAAAATCGCTGTCTACTGCTGGAGCTACCAAGCTAAGTGTATCTGCTATAATTTTTGGTATCTGTTTCTCCAGCTGTTGTTTGTATTGCATGTCATGACAAACTTATTAATGCAGATAAAATTTCCTTTAGTACTGTTACATTACCTGTTGCTGTTCCGTCAACATCTAATTTTCAGAGTGTTCCTGATAAACATAAGAGATTTTATTTTTTAAATCTATTAAGAAGGCTATGTCTGTTATTTCTCCTTCTAATTTACATAAAAGTCTTTTAAAACTTCTCTTTTTTCAGATGAATTTTTAAATGAACATCATCATTCTGATACTGATAATGGTTCTTCTGGTTCAGAGGTTTCTGTCTCAGAGGTTGATGCTGATAAATCTTTGTATTTGTTCAAGATGGAATTTATTCGTTCTTTATTTAAAGAAGTATTAATTGCATTAGAAATAGAGGATTCTGGTCCTCTTGATTCTAAATCTAAACGTTTAAATAAGGTTTTTAAATCTCCTGTAGTTATTCCAGAAGTGTTTAATCTCCCTGATGCTATTTCTGAAGTAATTTCCAGGGAATGGAATAATTTGGGTAATTCTTTTTCTCCTTCTAAACGTTTAAGCAATTATATCCTGTGCCATCTGACAGATTAGAGTTTTTTTGGGACAAAATCCCTAAGGTTATGGGGCTGTCTCTACTCCTGCTAAATGTGCTACTATTCCTACGGCAGATAGTAATTCACTTAAGGATCCTTTAGATAGGAAAATTGAATCCTTTCTAAGAAAAGCTTACTTATGTTCAGGTAATCTTCTTAGACTTGCTATATTTTAGCGGATGTTGCTGCAGCTTCAACTTTTTGGTTAGAAGCTTTAGCGCAACAAGTAACAGATCATAATTTTATAGCATTATTATTATTCTATAACATGCTAATAATTTTATTGGTGATACCATCTTTTGATATCATTAGAGTTGATGTCAGGTATATGTCTCTAGCTATTTTAGCTAGAAAAGCTTTATGGATTAAACTTGGAATACTGATATGTCTTCTAAGTCAACTTTGCTTTCCCTTTCTTTCCAGGGTAATAATTTATTTTTTCAACTGTTTCTGGAAGGAAGGGAACTTTTTTACCAAAGGATAAAAAATCTAAGGTAAATTTAGGTCTAATAATCATTTCGTTCCTTTCCTCACAATAAGGAACAAAAGCCTGATCCTTCATTCTCAGGAGCGGTATCAGTTTGGAAACTATTTCCAGTTTGGAATATATCCAAGCCTTTTAGAAAACCTATAGCCAGCTCCTAAGTACCCATGAAGGTGCGGACCTTATTCCAGCTCAGCTGGTATGGGGCAGATTACGTTTTCTTCAAAGAAATTTTGATCAATTCCGTTCTCAATTTCTGGTTTCAGAACATTGTTTCAGAAAGGTACAGAATTGGCTTCAGTTAAAGCCTCCTGCTAAGAGATTTTTTTTTCTTTCCCGTGTCCCAGTTAACACAGCAAAGGCTCAGCATTTCTGAAATGTGTTTCAGATCTAGAGTTGGCTGGAGTAATTATGCCATTTACAGTTCTGGAACAGGGGCTGGGGTTTTATTTTATCTCTTCATTGTACCAAAGAAGGTCAATTCCTTCAGACCAGTTCCGGATCTATCAATATTGAATCGTTATGTAAGGATACCAACATTCAAGATGGTTACTGTAGGACTGTCCTGCCTTTTGTTTAGCAAGGGCATTATATGTCTACAATAGATTTACAGGATGTGTATCTACATATTCCGATTCATCCAGATCACTTTTAGTGTCTGAGATTCTCTTTTTAGACAAGCATTACCAGTTTTGTGGCTCTACCGTTTGGCCTAGCCTCAGTTCCAAGAATTTTTTTCAAAGGTTCTCGGTGCCCTTCTTTCTGTAATCAGAGAACAGGGTTTTTTGGTATTTCCTTATTGGACAATATCTGGGTACTTGCTCAGTCTTCTCATTTTCGAAGAATCTCATACGAATCGACTTGTGTTGTTTCTTCAAGTTCATGGTTGGAGGATCAATTTACCAATCAGTTCATTGATTCCTGAGACAAGTGTAACCTTTTTAGGTTTCTAGAATAGATTCAGTGTCTATGACTCTGTCCTTGTCAGACAAGAGAAGTTTAACATTGATATCAGCTTGTCAAAACCTTCAGTCACAATCATTCCCTTTGGTAGCCTTATGCATGGAAATTTTAGGTCTTAGGACTGCCGCATCAGATGCGATCTCCTTTGCTCGTTTTCACATGCGACCTCTTCAGCTCTGTATGCTGAACCAATGGTGCAGGGATTACTCAAAGATATCTCAATTAATATCTTTAAACCGATTATACGACACTCTCTGACATGGTGGGCAGATCACCATCGTTTAGTTCAGGGGGTTTTTTTGTTCTTCCGACCTGGACTATAATCTCAACAGATGCAAGTCTTACAGGTTGGGGAGCTGTGTGGGGGTATCTGACGGCACAAGGGGTTTGGGAATCTCAGGAGGTGAGATTTCCGATCAATATTTTGGAACTCCGTGCAATTTCAGAGCTCTTCAGTCTTGGCCTCTTCTGAAGAGAGAGTTGTTCATTTGTTTTCAGATAGACAATGTCACAACTGTGGCATACATCAATCATCAAGGAGGGACTCACAGTCCTCTGGCTATGAAAGAAGTATCTCGAATTTTGGTTTGGGCGGAATCCAGCTCCTGTCTAATCTCTGCGGTTCATATCCCAGGTATGGACAATTGGAAAGCGGATTATCTCAGTCGCCAAACGTTGCACCTGGGCGAATGGTCTTCACCCAGAGGTATTTCCTCAGATTGTTCAAATGTGGGAACTCTCAGAAATAGATCTGATGGCTTCTCATCTAAACAAAAAACTTCCCTGGTATCTGTCCGGATCCAGGGATCCTCGGGCGGAGGCAGTGGATGCATTATCTCTTCCTTACAAGTGTCATCCTGCCTATATCTTTCCGCCTCTAGTTCTTCTTCCAAGGGTATTCTCTAATATTCTAAAGGAATGCTCGTTTGTCCTGCTGGTAGCTCCAGCATGGCCTCACAGGTTTTGGTATGCGGGTCTTGTCCGGATGGCCTCTTGCCAGCTGTGGACTCTTCCGTTAAGACCAGTCTTTCTGTCTCAAGGTTCTTTTTTCCATCAGGATCTCAAAACCTTAATTTTAAGGTGTGGAGTTTGAACGCTTGATTCTTGGTCAAAGAGGTTTCTCTGACTCTGTGATTGATACTATGTGACAGGCTCGTAAATCTGTATCTAGAGAGATATATTATAGAGTCTGGAAGACTTATATTTCTTAAGGATGGTTTAGATAAAGGTTTGTCCGCAAGTTTCTTGAAAGACAAATCTCTGCTCTTTCTGTTCTTTTTCACAGAAAGATTGCTAATCTTCCTGATATTCATTGTTTTGTACAAGCTTTGGTTCGTATAAAACCTGTCATTAAGTCAATTTCTCCTCTTTGGAGTTTGAATTTGGTTCTGGGGGCTCTTCAAGCTTCTCCTTTTGAACCCATGCATTCTTTGGTCGTTATATTACTTTCTTGGAAAGTTTTGTTTCTTTTGGCCATCTCTTCTGCCAGAAGAGTCTCTGAATTATCTACTCTTTTTTGTGAGTCTCCTTTTCTGATTTTGCATCAGGATAAGGCGGTGCTGCGAACTTCTTTTGAATTTTTTACCTAAGGTTGTGAATTCTAACAACATTAGTAGAGAAATTGTGGTTCCTTTATTATGTCCTAATCCTATGAATTCTAAGGAGAAATCATTGCATTCTTTGGATGCTGTTAGAGCTTTGTAATATTATGTTGAAGCTACTAAGTCTTTCCGAAAGACTTCTAGTCTATTTGTCATCTTTTCCGGTTCTAGAAAAGACCAGAAAGCTTCTGCCTTTTCTTTGGCATCTTGGTTGAAATCTTTATTTCATCATGCCTATGTTGAGTCGGGTAACACTCCGCCTCAAAGGATTACAGCTCATTCTACTAGGTCAGTTTCTACTTCCTGGGCGTTTAAGAATGAAGCTTCGGTTGATCAGATTTGCAAAACAGCAACTTGGTCCTCTTTGCATACTTTTACTAAATTCTACCATTTTGATGTGTTTTCTTCTTCTGAAGCAGTTTTTGGTAGAAACGTACTTCAGGCAGTGGTTTCAGTTTGAATCTTCTGCTTATGTTTTTTCATTAAAATTTTATTCTGGGTGTGGATTATTTTCAGCAGGAATTGGCTGTCTTTATTTTATCCCTCCCTCTCTAGTGACTCTTGTGTGGAAAGATCCACATCTTGGGTAATCATTATCCCATACGTCACTAGCTCATGGACTCTTGCTAATTACATGAAAGAAAACATAATTTATGTAAGAACTTACCTGATAAATTCATTTCTTTCATATTAGCAAGAGTCCATGAGGCCCGCCCTTTTTTTGTGGTGGTTATGATTTTGTATAAAGCACAATTATTCCAATTCCTTATTTTATATGCTTTCGCACTTTTTTCTTAACACCCCACTTCTTGGCTATTCGTTAAACTGAATTGTGGGTGTGGTGAGGGGTGTATTTATAGGCATTTTAAGGTTTGGGAAACTTTGCCCCTCCTGGTAGGAATGTATATCCCATACGTCACTAGCTCATGGACTCTTGCTAATATGAAAGAAATGAATTTATCAGGTAAGTTCTTACATAAATTATGTTTTTCAGATCGACGATATACTCTTATATACCATTGTGAAAAGGAAAAAGACAGAGAGCGCAACCCACTCTAAGAGTAATACAGCTTTAATAGACCAACATACAACGTTGAAATGAATACACGTACAATGTTAAAAATATAATTAAGCACAATCACCACTCCGTTTCAGTCACCGGCATCTGTTGTGTCAAGATGGTAGTCAGACTTCCACGCTCCTTCATACGGCTTCCGGAAAGCCTCAGGACGTCGTGTAAGAGAGAAAGAGTCCACTGCAGTATGTCGGGCGTCGTTGGGCTTGTGGTGTGCAAGGAACTGACAACCTCTACGCGTTTCGTCAGGCTCCGGCCTGACTTTCTCAAGAGTTAGTATAATGTTCTTTTAGTGAAGCAGTCTTGTTTAAAAAACCCAGGGTTGGCGCGCCTCTTTAATTTCAGTCTCTGATTGGGTGGCACGCCCCCTGGTTCTCAGGTTATGATTGGCGTATTAGCCGTAGTGTTTCCCATTAAAGGAATAGACCTGTTTTTACTTGCTTAAGTGCACACTTAAGCAAACGTAAAAGGTCTTTTAAAACTTCTCATATTTCAGATGAATTTTTAAGTGACCGCCATCATTCTGACTTATCTGTTTCTGATGAGGATCTATCTGGTTCAGAAGATTCTGCCTCAGATATTGACACTGATAAATCTTCTTATTTATTTAAAATGGAATTTATTCGTTCTTTACTTAAAGAAGTATTGATTACATTAGATATGGAGGAGTCTAGTCCTCTTGATACTAAATCTACTAAGCGTTTAAATTCGTTTTTTAAACCTCATGTAGTTATTCCAGAAGTTTTTCCAGTTCCTGATGCTATTTCAGAAGTAATTTCTAGGGAATGGAATAGTCTGGGTACCTCATTTACTCCTTCTCCAAGGTTTAAGAAATTGTACCCTGTGCCATCTTATAGATTAGAGTTTTGGGACAAAATCCCTAAAGTTGATGGGGCTATCTCTACTCTTGCTAAACGTACTACTATTCCTACGGCGGATAGTACTTCCTTTAAGGATCCTTTAGATAGGAAGCTTGAATCCTTTCTAAGGAGAGCTTATTTATGTTCAGGTAATCTTCTTAGACCTGCTATTTCTTTGGCTGATGTTGCTGCAGCTTCCACTTTTTGGTTGGAGGCCTTAGCGCAACAAGTGTCAGACCATAATGCTTATAGCATTGTTAAACTTCTTCAACATGCTAATAACTTTTTGTGATGCCATTTTTTATATCATTAGAATTGATGTCAGGTATATGTCTTTAGCTATTTTAGTTAGAAGAGCTTTATGGATTAAATCTTGGAATGCAGATATGACTTCTAAGTCAACTTTACTTTCTCTTTCTTTCCAAGGTAATAAATTATTTGGTTCACAGTTGGATTCAATTATTTCAACTGTTACTGGGGGGAAAGGAACCTTTTTGCCTCAGGACAAAAAATCTAAAGGTAAATACAGGGCTGCTAATCGTTTTCGTTCCTTTCATCAGAATAAGGAACAGAAGCCTGACCCTTCCCCTAAAGGAACGGTTTCCGTTTGGAAACCATCTCCAGTCTGGAATAAATCCAAGCCTTTTAAAAAGTCAAAACCAGCTCCAAAGTCCACATGAAGGTGCGGCCCTCATTCCAGCACAGCTGGTAGGGGGCAGGTTACGATTTTTCAAAGATATTTGGATCAATTTGATTCACAGTCTTTGGATTCAGAACATTGTTTCACAAGGGTACAGAATAGGTTTCAAGGTAAGACCACCTGTGAGAAGATTTTTTCTCTCTCGCATTCCAGTAAACCCAGTGAAGGCTCAGGCATTTCTGAAATGTGTTTCAGACCTAGAGTTGGCTGGGGTAATTGTGCCAGTTCCAGTTCTGGAACAGGGTCTGGGGTTTTATTCAAATCTATTCATTGTACCAAAGAAGGAGAATTCCTTCAGACCAGTTCTGGATCTAAAAATATTGAATCGTTATGTAAGGATACCAACATTCAAAATGGTGACTATAAGGACTATTCTGCCTTTTGTTCAGCAACGGCATTATATGTCTACAATAGACTTACAGGATGCATATCTTCATATTCCAATTCATCCAGATCACTATCAGTTCCTGAGATTCTCTTTTCTAGACAAGCATTACCAGTTTGTTGCACTTCCATTTGGCCTAGCAACAGCTCCAAGGATTTTTTCAAAGGTTCTCGGTGCCCTTCTCTCTGTGATCAAGGAACAGGGTATTGCGGTATTTCCTTATTTGGACTATATCTTGCTACTTGCTCAGTCTTTACATTCTGCAGAATCTCATACAAATCAACTTGTGTTGTTTCTTCAAAAACATGGTTGGAGGATCAATTTACCAAAGAGTTCATTGATTCCTCAGACAAAGGTAACCTTTTTGGGTTTTCAAATAGATTCAGTGTCCATGACTGTCTCTAACAGAAAAGAGACGTTTGAAGTTGGTTTCAGCTTGTCGAAACCTTCAGTCTCAATCATTCCCTTCGGTAGCTTTGTGCATGGAAATTCTAGGTCTCATGACTGCTGCATCGGACACGATCCCCTTTGCTCGCTTTCACATGAGACCTCTTCAGCTTTGTATGCTAAACCAGTGGTGCAGGGATTATACAAAGATATCACAATTAATATCCTTAAATCCCAATGTTCAATCTTCTCTGACTTGGTGGTTGAATCATCATCGTCTAATTCAAGGGGCCTCTTTTGTTCGTCCAACCTGGACTGTAATCTCAACAGATGCGAGGTTGGGGAGCTGTATGGGGATCTCTGACAGCTCAGGGGGTTTGGGAATTTCAGGAGGCGAAATTACCAATCAACATTTTGGAACTCCGTGCGATTTTCAAAGCAAAGATACTTGTATGGGCGGAATCCAGCTCCTGTCTAATCTCTGCGGTTCATATCCCAGGTGTAGACAATTGGGAAGCGGATTATCTCAGTCGCCAGACGTTACATCCGGGCGAATGGTCTCTTCACCCAGAGGGATTTCTTCAGATTGTTCAAATCTGGGGACTTCCAGAAATAGATCTGATGGCCTCTCATCTAAACAAGAAACTTCCCAGGTATCTGTCCAGATCCAGGGATCCTCAGGCGGAAGCAGTGGACGTGCTGTCGCTTCCTTGGAATTATCAACCTGCTTAAATCTTTCTGCCTCTAGTTCTTCTTCCAAAAGTGATTTCCAAAATTCTAATGGAACGTTCGTTTGTATTGCTGGTGGCTCCAGCATGGCCTCACAGGTCTTGGTATGCGGATCTCGTTCGGATGGCAAGTTGCCAACCTTGGACACTTCCGTTAAGGCCAGACCTTCTATCTCAAGGCCCTTTTTTCCATCAGGATCTCAAATCATTAAATTTGAAGGTATGGAGATTGAACGCTTGATTCTTAGTCAAAGAGGTTTCTCTGACTCAGTGATTAATACTATGATACAGGCTTGTAAATCTGTGTCTAGGAAGATTTATTATCGAGTCTGGAAGACTTACATTTCTTGGTGTTCTTCTCATAAATTCTCTTGGCATTCTTTTAGAATTCCAAGAATTTTACAGTTTCTTCAGGATGGTTTGGATAAGGGTTTGTCTGCAAGCTATTTGAAAGGTCAAAACTCTGCTCTTTCTGTTCTTTTTCACAGAAAGATTGCTAATCATCCTGATATTCATTGTTTTGTTCAGGCTTTGGTTCATATCAAGCCTTTTCATTAAGTCAATCTCTCCTCCTTGGAGTCTTAATTTGGTTCTGAGGGCTTTACAGGCTCCTCCGTTTGAACCTATGCATTCTCTGGATATTAAATTACTTTCTTGGAAAGTGTTGTTCCTTTTAGCCATCTCTTCTGCTAGAAGAGTTTCTGAGTTATCTGCTCTTTCTTGTGAATCTCCTTTCCTGATATTTCATCAGGATAAGGCAGTGTTGCGGACTTCATTTACATTTTTACCTAAGGTTGTGAATTCTAACAACATTAGTAGAGAGATTGTTGTCCCTTCGTTATGTCCTAATCCTAAGAATTCTCTGGAGAAATCTTTACATTCTTTGGATGTAGTTAGAGCTTTGAAATTTTATGTTGAAGCTACTAAAGGTTTTAGAAAGACTTCTAGTCTATTTGTTATCTTTTCTGGTTCCAGAAAAGGTCAGAAGGCTTCTGCCATTTCTTTGGCATCTTGGTTAAATTCTGTGATTCATCATGTCGGGTAAGTCCCCGCCTCAAAGGATTACAGCTCATTCTACTAGGTCAGTTTCTACTTCCTGGGCTTTTAGGAATGAAGCTTCTGTTGATCAAATTTGCAAAGCAGCAACTTGGTCTTCTTTGCATACTTTTACTAAATTCTACCATTTTGATGTTTTCTCTTCTTCAGAAGCAATTTTTGGTAGAAAAGTACTTCAGGCAGCTGTTTCAGTTTGATTCTGCTGCTTATTATTTCATTTTTTGATTTGGGTTGTGGATTATTTTTTCAGCGGAATTGGCTGTCTTTATTTTATCCCTCCCTCTCTAGTGACTCTTGCGTGGAAGTTCCACATCTTGGGTATCTGCTATCCCATACGTCACTAGCTCATGGACTCTTGCTAATTACATGAAAGAAAACATAATTTATGTAAGAACTTACCTGATAAATTCATTTCTTTCATATTAGCAAGAGTCCATGAGGCCCACCCTTTTTTTGTGGTGGTTATGATTTTTTGTATAAAGCACAATTATTCCAATTCCTTATTTTTTTATGCTTTTGCTCCTTTTTTATCACCCCACTTCTTGGCTCTTCGTTAAACTGAATTGTGGGTGTGGTGAGGGGTGTATTTATAGGCATTTTGAGGTTTGGGAAACTTTGCCCCTCCTGGTAGGAATGTATATCCCATACGTCACTAGCTCATGGACTCTTGCTAATATGAAAGAAATGAATTTATCAGGTAAGTTCTTACATAAATTATGTTTTTTATGCTTAGAGGGCTATGCTGTTTGCATTTCTTTCTGTTGGAACCCTGCTGCCTGGTAACAGTTCTACCAAAGCTAAGTGTATCTGTTGTAAATTAGCGGAGATTATATCTCCAGCTGTAGTATGTAACAGTTGTCATGATAAGCTTTTACATGCAGAGAATGTATCCATCAGTACTAGTACAATGCCTGTTGTTCCTTCAACATCTAATGTACATGATATCCCTGTGAATATAAAAGATTTTATTGCTTGATGCGATTCAGAAGGCTTTGCTATTCCGCCTTCTAATAAACGTAAAAAGGTCTTTTAAAACTTCTCATAAAGTTGATGAAATTTCAAATGACCAACAACACACTGAATTATCCTCCTCTGATGAGGATCTGTCTGGTTCAGAAGATCCTACCTCAGATATTGACACTGACAAATCTACTTATCTCTTTAAGATGGAGTATATTTGTTCCTTGTTAAAAGAGGTGTTGATTACTTTGGATATTGAGGAAACTAGTCCTCTTGATACTAAAACTAGTAAACATTTAAATTCTGTTTATAAACCTTCTGTGGTTACTCCAGAGGTTTTTCCAGTTCCTGATGCTATTTCTGATATGATTTCAAAGAAATGTTATAGGCCTTTTACTTCTTTAATTCCTTCTTCTAGGTTTAAAAAGTTGTATCCTTTGCCAGCAGTTAGATTGGAGTTTTGGGAAAAGATCCCCAAAGTTGATGGGGCTATTTCTACTCTTGCCAAACGTACTACTATTCCTATGGAAGATAGTACTTCTTTTAAGGACCCTTTAGATAGGAAACTTGAATCTTATCTAAGTAACCTTATTTATTTTCTGGCTACATTCTTAGGCCTGCTATATTCATGGCTGATGTTGCAGCTGCATCAACTTTTTGGTTGGAAAGCTTAGCGCAACAGGAAACAGATCCTGATTTGTCTAGCATTGTTCGCTTTCTTCAACATGCCAATCATTTTATCTGTGATGCTATTTTTATTTCATCAATATTGATGTTAAATCTTTGTCTTTAGCTATTTTAGCTAGAAGAGCTTTGTGGCTCAGATATTGGAATGCTGACATGGTATCTAAGTCGAGATTACTATCTCTTTCTTTCCAAGGTAACAATTTATTTGGTTCTCAGTTGGATTCAATATTTCAACTGTCACTGGGGGGAAGGGAGTTTTTTGTACCTCAGGTAATCACAACAGATGGAAGTCTTTCAGGTTAGGGAGCTGTCTGTGGTTCTCTGACAGCACAGGGGGTTTGGAAATCTCAAGAGGCGACATTACAAATCAATATTTTAGAACTCTGTGCTATTTTCAGGGCTCTTCAGGTTTGGCCTCTTTTGAAGAGAGAACCATTAATTTGTTTTCAGAAAGACAATATCACAACTGTGGCATATGTCAATCATCAGGGTGGGACTCACAGTCCCCTAGCTATGAAAGAATTATCTCAGATACTTTCTTGGGCGGAATCCAGCTCTTGTCTAATTTCTGCGGTACATATCCCAGGTGTAGACAAGTGGGAAGCGGATTATCTCAGCCGTCAGACTTTACATCCGGGGGAGTGGTCTCTCCATCCAGATGTGTTTTTTCAAATTGTTCGGATGTGGGGTCTTCCAGAAATAGATCTGATGGCTGCCCATCTAAACCAGAAACTTCCCAGGTACTTGTCCAGGGATCCTCAGGCATTAGCAGTTCCTTGGTTTTACCAACCTGCTTATATCTTCCCGCCTCTAGTTCTTCTTCCAAGAGTGATCTCCAAGATCATCATAGAACAATCGTTTGTGTTTCTTGTAGCACCAGCATGGCCTCACAGGTTCTGGTATGCGGATCTTGTCCGGATGTCCAGTTGCCAACCTTGGCCACTTCCTTTAAGACCAGACCCTCTGTCTCAAGGACAGTTTTTCCATCAGGATCTCAAATCTGAAGGTATGGAAATTGAACACTTAGTGCTTAGTCATAGAGGTTTCTCTAACTCAGTGATTGATACTATGTTACAGACTCTTAAATCTGTTTCTAAGAAGATTTGTTATCAAGTTTGGAAGACTTATATTTCATGGTGTTCTTCTCATAAATTCTCCTGGCATTCTTTTAGAATTCCTAGAATTTTACAGTTTCTTCAGGATGGTTTGGATAAAGGTTTATCTGCAAGTTCCTTGAAGGGACACATTTCTGCTCTTTCTGTTTTATTTCACAGAAAGATTGCTAAGCTTCCTGATATTCACTGTTTTGTGCAGGCTTTGGTCCGTATCAAGCCTGTCATTAAATTAATCTCTCCTCTTGATTTGGTTTTGAAGGCTTTACAGGCTCCTCCTTTTGAGCCTATGCATTCTTTGGATATTAAACTGCTTTCTTGGAAAGTGTTGTTCCTTTTGGCTATCTCTTCTGCTGGAAGAGTTTCCAAATTATCTGCTCTTTCTTTTGTCTTTTCTGATTTTCCATCAGGATAAGGCAGTTTTGCGAACTTCATTTAAATTTTTACCTAAAGATGTGAATTCTAACAACATTAATAGGGAAATAGTTGTTTTTCACTCTTTGTGTCCTAATCCTAAGAATTCTTTGGTGAGATCCTAACATTCTCTGGATGTTGTAAGAGCTTTGAAATATTATGTTGAAGCTACTAAAGATTTCAGGAAGACTTCTAGTCTATTTGTTGTCTTTTCTGGTCCTAGGAAATGTCAGAAAGCTTCTGCCATTTCCTTGGCATCCTGGTTAAAGCTTTTGATTCATCAGGCTTATTTGGAGTCAGGTCAGGCCCCGCCTCAGAGAATCACAGCTCATTCTACTAGATCAGTTTCCACTTTGTGGGCTTTTAAGAATTACGCTTCAGTTGCTCAGATTTGCAAAGCAGCAACTTGGTCTTCTTTGCATACATTTACTAAATTCTACCGGTTCAATGTATTTGCCTCTTCGGAAGCAGTTTTTGGTAGAAAAGTTATTCAGGCAGCTGTTTCAGTTTGATTCCTCTGCTTATGTGTTAAGTTTTTTCTTTTCAATTATGGTAAAAACTTATTTTTGTATGTGGATTTTATTTTTTTTCAGCGGAAAATGGCTGTTTTTATTTTTATCCCTCCCTCTCTAGTGACTCTTCTGTGGAGTACCACATGTTGGGTATTACTATCCCATACGTCACTAGCTCATGGACTCTTGCCAATTACATAAAAGAAAACATAATTTGTGTAAGAACTTACCTGATAAATCCATTTCTTTCATATTGGCAAGAGTCCATGAGATCCACCCTTTTTATGGTGGTTATGTTTTTTTGTATAAAGCACAATTATATTTCTAGTTCCTTTTTTTTATGCTTTTTACTCTTTTTTTCTATCACCCCACTACTTGGCTATTCGTTAAACTGAATTGTGGGTGTGGTGAGGGGTGTATTTATAGGCATTTTGAGGTTTGGGAAACTTTGCCCCTCCCATACGTCACTAGCTCATGGCCAATATGAAATAAATTAATTTATCAGGTAAGTTCTTACATAAATTATGTTTTTACTGGATGCAGGACTCCTGCAAGCTGGGAAAGCATGGTAGAGTGGTTGTTTTTCCAGGTAAGTGCTGAATAAACTCACATAGCCCATAAGCTATTAGCAGGTACATTCAGGTATATATCATAGCCAGGGGACACAATCCTTTGTTGAAAAAAAGAGTTATAACAGTGGCTAACAGTGTTTTGCTGAAGGGACTTTTATGTGGGACATGGTGTTAATTTTATTTTAATAGTAAATAGTATATGTATTTAATACTCCAGAACATTTTATTGATAAGGGAATCCTTTCTCCTGAGTGGAGGACACCAGTAAGTTCTGGCAATAGTTAATATTATACATCTTTTTTAGTGCCTCTCGCGGCAACTTTGCATCTGCATTTGAGCATGCTAATATTCCATCCTTACACTCCTTTGTATTACATACGAGCCCTTCTGCAGCTTGAGCGGGCACAGCTTCCTCAGCTATTCTCTGCAGCACTTTAGAGCACTCCGGACTAGCTGTGGTTAAAGTTCTTTGGGGCCCTTTTCTGGTAGGGGCAGATTGAGTCCTTTGCAGAATGCTTGCTTTAAGATCTGTTCAAGATCCTTGGGTACTAAGCATAGTTTGTCAAGGATACAGAGTAGTTTTTGGTACAGTCCTCCTTAAGAAAGGTTCCTTCTGTCACTTGTTCCCCATGATTAGACAAGTGCCTTTTTCTAGTGTGTTCAAGACCTGTTACATTTGATAGTATTTATTCCAGTTTCAGAATAAAAAAAAAAACCTGAGGGTTTTATTAAAATCTTTTTATAGTTCCTAAGAAGGAAGGAACTTTCAGGCCAATTTTAGACCTGAAAACTTTAAACAAGTTCTTGTGAGTTCCCACATGTTCGATTTGGAAACAATTCTAACCATTCTACCCTTGCTTCAACAAGATCAGTTTATTAACTCACTATAGTCTTGAAGGATACCTTTCTTTATATCCACATACATAATTTCCAGTCTCTCAGGTTTGCCTTATTAGACAAACTCTTCCAATTTTGTAGATCTCCTTTTGGTAGTAAGAGCTCAAGGGATAGATGCAGCTCCTTCTTATTAGTCCATGCTCCATAATTGCATCTGGCAAATATATACACCAGCAAAGTTCTGCAATTCTTTTCAACTATAGTTGGAAGGTTGCTATTCCAAAGAGTTTGTCTCCTCAAACAAAGGTTTCTTTCTCCAACATTGGTGTGTCCGGTCCACGGCGTCATCCATAACTTGTGGGAATATCTCTTCCCCAACAGGAAATGGCAAAGAGTACAGCAAAAGCTGTCCATATAGTCCCTCCTAGGCTCTGCCCACCCCAGTCATTCTCTTTGCCGTTGCACAGGCAACATCTCCACGGAGATGGTTAAGAGTATGTGGTGTTTAGTTGTAGTTTTTTATTCTACTATCAAGAGTTTGTTATTTTAAAATAGTGCTGGTATGTACTATTTACTCTGTAACAGAAAAAGATGAAGAGTTCTGTTTGTGAGAGGAATATGATTTTAGCAGCAGTAACTAAAATCGTTTGCTGTTTCCACACAGGACTGTTGAGATGAAATAACTTCAGTTGGGGGAAACAGTTAGCAGACTTTTCTGCTTAAGGTATGACTAGCCATATTTCTAACAAGACTGTGTAATGCTGGAAGGCTGTCATTTCCCCTCATGGGGACCGGTAAGCCATTTTCTTAGTCTCAAACAGAATAAAGGGCTTAATATGGGCTATAAAACTGGTAGACACTTTATGGGCAAGATCGATTGCTTTATTTGGGCATTTTATACAGATTGAGGTTGATTTTCACACTTATAAACTTTGGGGAACGTTTTTTAACGTCAGGCACTGGTTTAGACACCTTTTCAGTCAGGAAGGGCCTTCACTGTAGTAGGCTGAGCCTCATTTTCGCGCCATTACTGCGCAGTTACTTTTGAGAACAAGACATGCAGCTGCATGTGTGTGGATCTGAAAGTAGTTGAAAAGGTTCCTAGAAGGCTTCATTTGGTATCGTATTCCCCCCTGGGTTTGGTAAAGTCGCAGCAAAGGCTGTAGCTGGGACTGTAGAGGGGTTAAAACTGTAACCGGCTCCGGTTTCTTCATTTTAAGGGTTAAAACTCTGACTTTGGGGTGCAATGCTTTGAATGCTTTAAGACACTGTGGTGAAAATTTGGTAAAATTTGAACAATTCCTTCATTTTTTTTCACATATTCAGTAATAAAGTGTGCCCTGTTTACAATTTAAAGAGACAGTAACGTTTTTAATTTAAAACGGTTTTTGTACTTTTTTGTCAAGTTTAAGCCTGTTTAACATGTCTGTACCTTCAGATAAGCTATGTTCTGTATGTATGGAAGCCAGTGTGTCTCCCCCTTCCAAATTGTGTGATAATTGTGCCATAGCGTCCAAACAAAGTAAGGACAGTACTGCCACAAATAGTAAAGTTGCCCAAGATGATTCATCAGATGAAGAGAGTAAACATAGTTCTACTTCATCTCACTCTGTGTCTACACCAGTTTTGCCCACGCAGGAGGCCCCTAGTACTTCTAGCGCGCCAATGCTTATTACTATGCAACAATTGACGGCAGTAATGGATAACTCCATAGCAAATATTTTATCCAAAATGCCTGCATACCAGAGAAAGCGCGATTGCTCTGTTTTAAACACTGTAGAGCAGGAGGGCGCTGATGATAATTGCTCTGTCATACCCTCACACCAATCTGAAGGGACCATGAGGGAGGTTTTGTCAGATGGGGAAATTTCAGATTCAGGTAGAATTTCTCAACAGGCAGAACCTGATGTTGTGACATTTAAATTTAAATTAGAGCATCTCCGCGCACTGCTTAAGGAGGTGTTATCTACTCTGGATGATTGTGACAACCTGGTCATCCCAGAAAAATTGTGTAAGATGGACAAGTTCCTAGAGGTTCCGGTGCACCCCGACGCTTTTCCTATACCCAAGCGGGTGGCGGACATAGTGAACAAGGAGTGGGAGAAGCCCGGCATACCTTTTGTTCCCCCTCCTATATTTAAGAAATTATTTCCTATGGTCGACCCCAGAAAGGACTTATGGCAGACAGTCCCTAAGGTCGAGGGGGCAGTTTCTACACTAAACAAGCACACTACTATTCCTATCGAGGATAATTGTGCTTTCAAAGATCCTATGGATAAAAAATTGGAGGGTTTGCTTAAAAAGATTTTTGT
Organism: Bombina bombina; assembly: GCF_027579735.1. Classification (NCBI taxonomy): domain Eukaryota; kingdom Metazoa; phylum Chordata; class Amphibia; order Anura; family Bombinatoridae; genus Bombina; species Bombina bombina. The sequence continues at coordinate 346,848,773 of NC_069503.1, forward strand.
TCAGCAAGGTTACCTCCTGCAACCTATTTCGTGCATTGTTCCTGTCACTACAGCAGCGTGGTTCTGGTTCGAGGAACTAGAAAAGTCACTCAATAGAGAGACTCCGTATGAGGAGGTTATGGACAGAATAAACGCACTTAAGTTAGCTAATTCCTTTATTTTAGATGCCGCTTTGCAGTTAGCTAGATTAGCGGCGAAAAATTCTGGGTTTGCTATTGTGGCGCGCAGAGCGCTCTGGCTAAAGTCTTGGTCAGCGAATGTATCTTCCAAGACAAAATTGCTTAATATCCCTTTCAAGGGTAAAACCCTTTTTGGACCAGAGTTGAAAGAGATTATCTCAGATATCACTGGGGGTAAGGGCCATGCCCTTCCACAAGATAGGCCTTTCAAGGCCAAGAATAAGTCTAATTTTCGTTCCTTTCGCAATTTCAGGAACGGACCGGCCTCCAACTCTGCAGCCTCTAGACAAGAGGGTAATGCTTCGCAGACCAAACCAGCTTTGAAACCGATGCAAGGCTGGAACAAGGGTAAACAGGCCAAGAAGCCTGCTGCTGCTACCAAAACAGCATGAAGGAGCAGCCCCCGATCCGGGACCGGATCTAGTAGGGGGCAGACTCTCTCTCTTTGCTCAGGCTTGGGCAAGAGATGTTCAGGATCCCTGGGCACTAGAAATAGTTTCTCAGGGTTATCTTCTGGAATTCAAGGAACTACCCCCCAAGGGGAAGGTTCCACATGTCTCACTTATCTTCAAACCAAATAAAGAGACAGGCATTCTTACATTGTGTAGAAGACCTGTTAAAAATGGGAGTGATACACCCAGTTCCAACCGTGGAACAAGGAATGGGGTTTTACTCAATTCTGGATTTAAAGATCCTAAACAAATTTCTCAGAGTGCCATCGTTCAAAATGGAAACCATTCGAACGATTTTACCTACAATCCAGGAGGGTCAATTTATGACTACCGTGGATCTAAAGGATGCGTATCTACATATTCCTATCCACAAAGATCATCATCAGTTCCTAAGGTTCGCCTTTCTGGACAAACATTACCAGTTTGTGGCTCTCCCATTCGGGCTAGCCACTGCTCCAAGTATTTTCACAAAGGTACTCGGGTCCCTTCTAGCGGTTCTAAGACCAAGGGGCATTGCAGTGGCACCTTACTTGGACGACATTCTGATACAAGCGTCGTCTCTTTCAAAGGCAAAGGCTCACACAGACATCGTTCTGGCCTTTCTCAGATCTCACGGATGGAAAGTGAACATAGAAAAAAGTTCCCTGTCTCCGTCGACAAGAGTTCCTTTCTTGGGGACAATAATAGATTCTTTAGAAATGAGGATTTTCCTGACAGATGTCAGAAAGTCAAAACTTCTAAGCGCTTGTCAAGTTCTTCATTCTGTTCCACGTCCTTCCATAGCTCAGTGCATGGAAGTAGTAGGGTTGATGGTTGCAGCAATGGACATAGTTCCTTTTGCGCGAATTCATCTAAGACCATTACAACTGTGCATGCTGAAACAGTGGAATGGGGACTATACAGACTTGTCTCCAGTGATTCAAGTAGATCAGAAGACCAGAGACTCACTCCGTTGGTGGCTAACCCAGGATCACCTGTCCCAGGGAATGAGCTTCCGCAGACCAGAATGGGTCATCGTCATGACCGACGCCAGTCTAGTGGGCTGGGGCGCGGTCTGGAACTCCCTGAAAGCTCAGGGGCTATGGTCTCGGGAAGAGTCTCTTCTCCCGATAAACATTCTGGAACTGAGAGCGATATTCAATGCTCTCAAGGCTTGGCCTCAACTAGCAAAGGCCAGATTCATAAGATTTCAATCAGACAACATGACGACTGTTTGCTTACATCAATCATCAGGAGGGAACAAGGAGTTCCCTGGCGATGAGAGAAGTGACCAAAATCATAAAATGGGCGGAGGATCACTCCTGCCACCTATCTGCGATCCACATCCCAGGAGTGGAAAACTGGGAGGCGGATTATCTGAGTCGTCAGACATTCCATCCGGGGGAGTGGGAACTCCACCCGGAGATCTTTGCCCAGTTGACTCAATTATGGGGCATTCCAGACATGGATCTAATGGCGTCTCGTCAGAACTTCAAGGTTCCTTGCTACGGGTCCAGATCCAGGGATCCCAAGGCGACTCTAGTGGATGCATTAGTAGCGCCTTGGACCTTCAACCTAGCTTATGTGTTTCCACCGTTTCCTCTCATTCCCAGGCTGGTAGCCAGGATCAAGCAGGAGAGGGCCTCGGTGATCTTGATAGCTCCTGCGTGGCCACGCAGGGCTTGGTATGCAGACCTGGTGAATATGTCATCGGCTCCACCATGGAAGCTACCTTTGAGACAGGATCTTCTAGTACAAGGTCCATTAGAACATCCAAATCTAGTTTCCCTTCAGCTAACGGCTTGGAAATTGAACGCCTGATTTTATCTAAGCGTGGGTTTTCGGATTCTGTAATAGATACTCTGATACAAGCCAGAAAACCTGTAACTAGGAAGATTTACCATAAAATATGGAAAAGATATATCTGTTGGTGTGAATCCAAGGGATTCTCATGGAGTAAGATCAAAATTCCTAGGATCCTTTCTTTTCTCCAAGAAGGTTTGGATAAGGGATTATCAGCGAGTTCTCTAAAGGGACAGATTTCTGCTTTATCTGTCTTATTACACAAACGACTGGCAGCTGTGCCTGATGTTCAAGCTTTTGTTCAGGCTTTGGTCAGGATCAAGCCTGTTTACAGACCTTTGACTCCTCCCTGGAGTCTGAATTTAGTTCTTTCAGTTCTTCAAGGGGTTCCGTTTGAACCTCTACATTCCATAGATATCAAAATGTTATCTTGGAAAGTTCTGTTTTTGGTTGCTATTTCTTCTGCTAGAAGAGTTTCTGAGTTATCTGCTCTGCAGTGTAATCCGCCCTATCTGGTGTTCCATTCAGATAAGGTTGTTTTGCGTACTAAACCTGGTTTCCTTCCAAAGGTTGTTTCCAACAAGAATATTAACCAGGAAATAGTTGTGCCTTCTTTGTGCCCGAATCCAGTTTCAAAGAAGGAACGTTTGTTACACAATCTAGATGTAGTTCGTGCTTTAAAGTTCTATTTAGAAGCAACAAAGGATTTCAGACAAACGTCTTCTCTGTTTGTCGTTTATTCTGGCAAGAGGAGAGGTCAAAAAGCTACTGCTACCTCTCTTTCCTTTTGGCTGAAAAGCATCATCCGATTGGCTTACGAGACTGCCGGACGGCAGCCTCCTGAACGAATCACAGCTCACTCTACTAGGGCTGTGGCTTCCACTTGGGCCTTCAAGAACGAGGCTTCTGTTGATCAGATATGTAAGGCAGCGACTTGGTCTTCCCTGCACACTTTTGCCAAATTCTACAAATCTGATACTTTTGCTTCTTCGGAGGCTATTTTTGGGAGAAAGGTTTTGCAAGCCGTGGTGCCTGCCGTTTAGGCAACCTGATTGGCTCCCTCCCTTCATCCGTGTCCTAAAGCTTTGGTATTGGTTCCCACAAGTTATGGATGACGCCGTGGACCGGACACACCAATGTTGGAGAAAACAGAATTTATGCTTACCTGATAAATTACTTTCTCCAACTGTGTGTCCGGTCCACGGCCCGCCCTGGTTTTTTAATCAGGTTTGATGAATTTATTTCTTTAACTACAGTCACCACGGCACCCTATAGTTTCTCCTGTTTTTCTCCTGTCCGTCGGTCGAATGACTGGGGTGGGCGGAGCCTAGGAGGGACTATATGGACAGCTTTTGCTGTACTCTTTGCCATTTCCTGTTGGGGAAGAGATATTCCCACAAGTTATGGATGACGCCGTGGACCGGACACACCAATGTTGGAGAAAACAGAATTTATGCTTACCTGATAAATTACTTTCTCCAACTGTGTGTCCGGTCCACGGCCCGCCCTGGTTTTTTAATCAGGTTTGATGAATTTATTTCTTTAACTACAGTCACCACGGCACCCTATAGTTTCTCCTGTTTTTCTCCTGTCCGTCGGTCGAATGACTGGGGTGGGCGGAGCCTAGGAGGGACTATATGGACAGCTTTTGCTGTACTCTTTGCCATTTCCTGTTGGGGAAGAGATATTCCCACAAGTTATGGATGACGCCGTGGACCGGACACACCGTTGGAGAAAGTAATTTATCAGGTAAGCATAAATTCTGTTTTTCTCAGAGTATTCAAAGATTCTGTGAACATGGTTCTTCCTCTTATGGAGCAAAGCCTGACAGAATTGCAAACAGCTAGGGTGCAGTTATGAGTTCTGTCCCATCCTTTGATAGCACAGTGCATGGAGGTAGTGGGCTTAATGGTGGCTGCTTCGGATGCAGTTTCTTTCACAAGTTTTTACTTTTGTTCTCTTCAGCTTCAGATCCTCAAGCAGGGGACTTACAATTATCTTTCACAGAGGATCCACCTGGGCTACAAGACCAGACAGGCTCTCTTTTGATAAAAGAATCACCAGATTGTGATTCTAGGGACACATTTTCAAGCAGATGCAGGCTTCAGTCATTTTTGCTCCAACTTGACCTTGCAGAAGTTGGTACGCGGATCTGATTGTTATCCAGACTTTTGCCTTGGAGTCTTCCTCTAAGGTAGGATTTTTTATGTCAAGGGTCATTCTTTCATCATGACCTCTATGCTCTATATTTAACAACTTGCAGATTGAACCCCTGATTCAGTTAGATGTTTCTCTGACTCAGTCATTGATTCTCTTGTCCAAGCTAGAGAACCTGTGACTAGAAAAAATTATCACAAGGTGCAGTTTTTCTTTCTAGTGTGACTGTAATGATTTTCGTTGGAATTCTTTTTACAATGCCTAGAATTCTTTAGTTTCTTTAAAATGGTCTAGCTAGGTTTATCTGACAGTTCTTTGAAGGGCCAAATTTGTGCTGAAAGGTGTTGCAAGTGTCTCCCTTTGAGCCTATGCATAGTTTGGATATTCAGCTTCTGTCTTAGAAGGTTTTGTTCCTTTCAGCCATTTCTTTAGCTAGTCAAGTTTCAGAGTTATCTGCTCTTTTATTCAAGTCTCCTTATTTTACTTTTCATCAAGATAAGGCAATTATTTGTACTCATTACAGATTGTTTGCCCTAGGTGATTTTATCAGATAACACTAATCAAGAGATTGTTAATCCAAAAAATTCTAAGGAGCTTATTTTACAAAATCTGCATATTGTACAGGCCTTAAAGTTCACTTTAGAGGCTACTAAGGGCTTTAGACAACCTTCATCGCTGTTGATTTTTCAGTTCTTCATAAAGGTCTGCCAATTCACATTATGGCACATTCTACTAGATTTGTTTCCACTTCTTGGACATTCAAAAATGATGACTCTGTGGAACAAATTTGTGAGGCACCTATCTATTTTTCTTACACACTTTTACTAAGGTTTATGGTCTTTTGCCTTAACTTCATGTCCCACCTATTCATGGTGATTTTGTGGACTCCAAAGCTTTGGTATTAGATCCCACTTCATAGCTCATGCACTTAATTTACCCTGTTTTATTCTTTCCTGCTTTTTTGTTATTCTCCCTTCTTTGCCATATGCTTGACTGAGTTATTCAAGGAAGTTAAAGGGATTAAAAGCTCTTTGTATGTTGGGCATTTTTTGCTGCAGCCTAGTGCACTGGAGTTTAATCCCGCATTTGATGGCTTATGGACTCTCACCACCATGGAAAAAATAAATATATCAGGTAAGCAAAAATTTTGTTTTTCACCTTTGCCGTGACCAATTAGGGACACACATAAATAAGCACTAACACTGCTCAAGCAATCCATGTTGCAGAGTAAAAGTTGTAGTTTCGGGGGGCGGAGTAAGCCAGGCGACTGAGCGGTCGCATATTGAGAGAGCTCTGCTCACATACTATCTTTACTTTTTAACTAGACCGCTCAGTTTCGCACAAGACCTTATAAAATTGACCTCTAATACTGGGAAGATCAGAGCTACAAGACCCGAAGGTAAAAGAGGGATTCAAACTTGCCTACACGGAACTTTCCTCTACTCATAATTCTCACACAACCCGCCTAAGTTGCGGCCATTTTGCAATACCGCATGGAACTCAGTGCCCTGAGCAGATAGATGGTGACTGAAGGCTGCAGCAAACTCACTCTGCCTATTCCCCGGCCCTAAAGGACACTGTGAAATACATGCTATATGAATAACGATTATTAAAGCTGCACACCCAAGTTTTATAGGGGAACAACGCATTTAATTGGCAACCAGGGTGTTCGGTCTTATTCCAAGATGACTGCCACAGCATTAGATTTGCTACGCCTATTGGGCAACAAGATGGACAGACAGTTTGACTCTCTGGCGGCAATCCTCAACGATCAACGAAGCGATATACCAGCAGGAGACACAGAATATTTATTGACACAGGCTTCCTCCAGACTGCGAGATGCCATAGCAGGAGACAACCCACCAGCGAGAGTCCTGGAGGAACTAACCACCATAGATAAGATACGTGTCAGCCCTATCTTACAGGATCGGGAGAAGAAGTGTCTAGACTACAAATCAGAGCCCAGCACCAGTAATGACTTTTCAAGGGACTACATTAAGCTATCATCTGGTCTCCCGGTGATGCGGCCGATCGCTGAGGAGCTCCAGACTCAGTTTGAAAGAGAGCCAAATCCCAAAGCTAAGACATGCCTTGATGTAGCACATGTGCCCTGTGGCTCATACTCAGATCCTCTAGCCGGTTGGGACAGTGGATGGACTTCAACTCCAGATTATGACCAGACACATCGCAGGTTCTTAGTCTTAACTCCTGCTGACCCATTTATCCTAGTCCTGTTGCCATACGAGAGCTGCTTCATACCGCTGCAGTTGCGGTGCCCACGGAACCTCCTGACATTCGCACACTACATAGGAACCTCTATAGTTCCAAGCAGTTGGAAGCAACTACCAGTTCTAGGGGTAAGAGCCTCCGGAGCCATTCAGACCACGTTCTGCTGCAGGTTGGGCATCGGATAAGTTTCCAGCAACACTCCATTTCTCAGAAGCAGATCTAGGACTGAGACTATAGTTTTCCCTTTTCTCCTGGTTTTAACAGCGTTTTTTCTCCTCTTTAATGGCCCTTTTTACTTTGCCATTGACAGACTGATATAGGACTCAGTTAAGAGACAGATCCGCTTTGGTGTTGGCTAACGGTAATATATATTCCTATGAGCTACAGCGGCTATGTGTGTTCCTAAAAGTTTATATAATACTTCACAATGTTTTGTTTTTGCTTCCGTTCAAGATGTTCTTTGATAAAACACAGTTGTTGATAAAGTTTAATCACTACCTTACTATTTTCTATTTTTTAATAAGCAGAACAACTCTTAGATCACATATATTTGCTGTTAATGCTAATGAAGATAAGATGTGTCTCTGTTTTTTCCCTTTTTGTTTCTTTTTTATATATAGGCTGTAGTAGAGGCTTCACATGATATAGTAGGCTGCTGACATATAGATACCTGTAAAGCTTACACTAAAGTGATATAATATGCTTAACCATAATCACATTGGAGATATATCCCCTTTTTGGCTTAACGCTCAGCTTCATTTGTCAGAAGCATCCACAGCATTTTATTCTCTAAAGGTTCCTGTCTCTTACACATACTATAGGCTGTTATTAATTTTATGCTAAGTGCTATTGCTATATAAGTCAAAATGTTATATATAGGCTATGTTATCTTCTATTACTACCCAGCACCTATGTTTTGGAGAGGGGAGAGGGTACACGTGTAACACATGTGGCGCTTATTGACATACTCACATGATTGCCCTGAGTGCGCAGTTACTTCACACCCAGTCTCAGAACAATTATACTACCCTGGGGATAGAGAGTGCAATAATCCAAGCTCAAACAAAAATCAAATCTTACCTCCTAGAGGGTATTGTCTGTACAGAGCTTTAGCAGAGTTATACAGAATCTACTAGTCCCTAACTCCTAGATAGAAGATATATTTAAAGATGCTGACATATGTGATAGCATGATATCTTGTGTGGTTTGAACCTAGTATTAAGCCTCTCACTTATCACATAATCAAACCCAGCCGCTTAATATTATTAGTTATCAGGGTTCGCAGATGAGCCATATTATTGTCTCCCTAGGTATATAGACAGGTCTATCTGGCTTTTGTATATTTAGCCACTACAAATTTGCCTATCATATGACAGAGAAGCTCTTTTATTTTTTCCTGTTAGCATTATCAGATTATGTTCTCCTGTGTTATATATTTGCCTTGACTTACTTGCTTCTCTCTATATCAGAATTTATTCTACAGTCTTCAGATTATCATAGGATATTTTATAGTATGAATGCTATGATATGTTATAGTAGAATTAGAGAATTATTTTCTTACATTCTACTTCCAGTATTGCCATAACCTAGATCTCAGCAAGATGCAACGAGCTGAACATGTACAATTAGTATTGTTCTCCTTTCCCATAGACTCACAAAACAGCTATATAAGGGTTGCAATAATTTACTCCTATCTCTGTACTCAAAAGTTTAGAGGCCTAAAAGTAATTATTAGTCTAACATTCTAACTGGCTCCGCCCTCCCCCTCCCCATTACCCCACTTAGAGCGGCTCTTGCCCGCTGCATCTCCCTCCCCCAAACAACATAAAGCCAACCCCCCCCTTGCTCCAAACTTTTTAGACTAGTTATCCTAATATATATTTCTCCACTGCAATGCGGGGACCATTTGAATCTTTCATACAATATAAAAATGAGGTTTCATTATTACCTACACAAAATCTCCACGGACATACTAGCCCAATCTACTCTAGACCTCTACTTTTACTTATGAGTTTCATGTAGTTGACTGCTACATCATCTTACATATAGGTGGAATAATGGCAGAATGTATACCTAGAGTTATCATCATGCTATTCTTGCACTATGTCTGTACGTTGAAAATGTATGTCCTATCTCAATGTTATTATTGTATATTGGCAATTTCTTATGTACCATTTTGCTCAACCTCAATAAAAAAATGTATTAAAAATAAATAAATAAATAAAGTTGTAGTTCCTGCAGAATTCACTTCAGCCTCTTTGGGGCAGTTGAAAGCCAACATTTTTGCAAGTCAAGTTACAGGAAACATGACCAAAACACATATTGAAAGTGTCATGATCATTTTTGGTGCTACTTCTTTGTTTCACATTTCACACTTTCTTGAGAAGTTACTTGTGTAATTACATGCATATCATTTTGATGTGACTTGCTTGTGTGACAGTTTTCATCAGTTTGGTGAGGGAGATTTTTTCTGTTCAGGACATTTATTTCTTTGTTGTCTTTAGGTTTTGCTGTAAAGGGTGTGCTTTAAATTACTGTTTATCTGGTATATTTCTAATTAACTAACACCTTGAATGCAATTTTTCACCAATTTTCTAATTTTTTTATCTTGGTATGTGTGAAATGATAAAAATGTCTTCTTCCTTAAGGAAATTCCGCTTTGTATCTGTTTGAGTGCTACGATACAAGAACAGAGAGCTGGCACACCAAACCCAGCATGTTGACTCAGCGTTGCAGCCATGGGATGGTGGAAGCAAATGGACTAATCTATGTTTGTGGGGGCAGTTTGGGGAACAATGTTTCTGGACGAGTGTTAAACTGCTGTGAAGTTTATGATCCAGCAACAGAAACGTAAGTGTGGTCAAAATCAAAATTTATGCTTACCTGATAAATTTCTTTCCGGCCATGGAGAGTCCACGACTTCATTCCAATTACTAGTGGGAATTCAACTCCTGGCCAGCAGGAGGAGGCAAAGAGCACCCCAGCAGAGCTGTTAAGTGTCACTTCCCTTACCCATAATCCCCAGTCATTCGGCCGAAGGAACATGGAAAAAGAATTTAACACAAGGGTATAGAGGTGCCTGAGGTTTATACAAAAAACTGCCAATTTAAATAAGGGCGGGTCGTGGGCTCTACATGCCCGGAAAGAAAGAAATTTATCAGGTAAGCATAAATTTTGTTTTCTTTCCTATGGCATGGAGAGTCCACGATTTCATTCCAAATACTAGTGGGAACTAATACCCAAGCCAGAGGACACAGAATGAAAGGGAGGGAGAATAAGACAAGCATACCTAAACAGAAGGCACCACCGCTTGAAGAACTTTTCTTCCAAAGGAAGCCTCAGCCGAGGCAAAAGAATTGAAATTATAGAATTTGGAAAAGGTATGCAGAGAGAACCATGAGGCCACCTTGCAGATTTGCTACACAGAGGCTTTAATTTTGAAGGAACAGCAATTTCTTGATTGATGTTGCGATCCGACAATACCTAGGAAGAAATCCTAACTTAGTACAAAGGGCCGCTTTATCCGCATGAAAAATAAGGTAAGGTGATCACATTCAGAGATTCTACGAGCAGAAGAAAAAGCGAGTAGAAATAAAACATTCCAGGATAACAACTTAATATCAACTGAATGCATAGGCTCAAACAGAACCTGTTGAAAAACTTTATGAACAAGGATAAGACTCCATTAAGGAGCAACAGGAAAAAACACAGGCCTAATTCTGACCAAGGCCTGAACAAAAGACTGAATATCTGGTGGATCAAAGAATAGACAGTGCAGAAATCTGAACCTTCAGGGTACTGACTGACAAACCTTTCTCCAGGCCATCCTGAAGAAAGGATAAAAAATGGGGGATCCTCACCCGACTCCAAGTGAAACCCTTAGTATTCGTACCAATAAAGGTATTTACGCCATACTTTAAATCTTAAGAGTAACAGGTTTACAAGTTCAGAGCATGATATCAATGACCTTCTTAGAAAAAACGCGCCTAGAAAAACTAGGCTAACCATCTCCAAGCTGTCAGCTTCTGAGAATCTAGATTTGAGAGGGGGAAGAGACCCAAAGAAGAATGGTAATTCCTCAGAGACAACCTCCAAGGGAGAAGAAATTACATCTACACCAGATCTGCGAACCAGATCCTGCGAGACCAGGCAGGAGCTATTAGAATCACAGACGCCCTTTCCTGTTTGATACTAGCTATTACTCGAGGAAGGAGGACAAACGGAGGGAACAAGAATGCTGTATCGAAGACCCAAGGAACCGCCAGAGCATCAATCAGAAATGCTTGAGGATCTCTTGATCTAGACCATACCTTGGAAGCTTGGCGTTTTTAATGAGACGCCATGAGATCTAACTCCAGAACCCCCTACCTGAGGGATATCCTTGAGAATACTTTAGGATGGAGAGCGTACTCCCCTAGAGGAAAGGTCTGTCTGCTCATAAAATTTGCTTCCCAGTAGTCCACCCCTGGGAAGTGGATGGCAGAAAAGAGACAATCGTGCAATTCTGCCCACTGTGCTTCATAACTAAGGAACTCTGCGGTCCTCCCTGCTGGTTGATATACTCCATTCGAGGTGAAAATGTCTGACTGAAATCTGATGAATCTTACCAAACCTAGTTGATGCCAAGCTGATAGAGCATTGAAGCTTGCTCTCAGTTCCAAAATGTTTATTGGGAGAGAAGACTCTTCTCAGGTCCAAAGACCCTGAGTCTTTAAAGAACCCCAAACTGCTCCCTAGCCCGACAGGCTGGAATCCTAAAGTCACAATCGACCAAGATGGTCTCAGGAAGCAAGTTCTCTGAGACAGATGATCCTGAGACATCAACCAAGATAGAGAGTCTAGTGAAAAAGTCTAGAATTATCTTCTGAGAGAGATCCGAGTGGTCTCCGTTGTCTGAGCATACAAAACTGTCGATGGAAACGAGCAAAAGGAATAATGTCCATGGAAGCAACCATTAGACTAATAACTTCCATACACAGAGCCACTGATGGACGAATAGAGGACAGAAGAGAAAGACCGGAAGCAAGAATTTTGGATTTTCTGACCTCTGTCAGAAAAAACTTCATAGACAGAGTGTCTGAGTGAGATCTTGCTAAATTAAATGATGGCACCTGAACCAATATCTCGTCCAGGTATGGTGCCACCACTATTCCCTGAGATCTGACAACTGCCAAAAGGGCCCCTAGGACCTTTTGTAAAGATCCAAGGAGCTGTGGCAAGGCCAAAGGGAAGGGCAACAAATTGGAAAGGATTGTCTAGAAAGGCAAACCGAAGGAATTGGAGATGTTCCCTGTGAATAGGAACATGTAGATACGTGTCCTTCAGGATTATGGAAGTCAAGAGATGACCCTCCTGAACCAAGGGATGAATGGAACGAATAGTCTCCATTTTGAAGGATGAAACCTTGAGAAATTTGTTGACACTTGAGGTCCAATATGGAACGGAAAGTTCCCTCCTTCTTGGGAACCACAAAAAGGTTTGAATAGAATCCTTGACCCTGTTCTACTACAGGAACTGGGACAACACTCCCAGAGAAGAAAGGGCCTTAACATAGTTTAAGAAGATCTCTCTCTTCACCTGAATTGCAAATAAACTTGACAGGATAAATCTGCCCCTGGGGGGACAAGACTTAGAACCTATCCTGTATCCCTTGGATACTACTTCCACAGCCCAAGGATCTGGGACATTGCGGATCCAAGCCTGCCGAAAAAAGGAAAGCCTGCCCCCTACTTGATCCAAGGTTGGATCGAGGGGCAGCCCTTTTATGCTGACTTTGATTCAGAGGACAGTTTCTTGATTAGTTTCCCCTTATTCCAAGGTTGACTGGACTTCCAAGAAGTCCTAGACTGCTCCGGCTTGGAAGAAGATGTAGACATTTGTCCTTGAAGTTGAGAAAGGAACGAAAATTAGAATTATGGCTACCCATAACATCCGTAGACCAAGATATTGGTCACAGAGCTCTGCGAGCTAGAACCGCAAAGCTAAAAATGTTGGCTCCCAGCCTTACAACGTTCATGCTGGCATCACAGATACAGGTATTAGCCAGCTGTAGAGCTTTGATCCTATCCTGGATCTCCTTTATGGTAGTTTCCTCAGAAGTTAGGTCAGACAAGGAGTCGCACCAATAAAAAGCTGCGCCTGCAACCGTAGCAAAACTTGCACGGGGAAAAAGGGAATCCCTGGTTCTTCCCATTCCTGAGTTATAAAGTCAGACATGCGGTCTGGAACCAGGAACACCTCCACAGAGGAAGGTTTGATATAAAAAAACTCTGAGTTTGAGTCGGAGACATCCAATGTAGCTAGAATCTCTTTCAAGAGTAGACGGAGGAGTTCAAGCTTAAAGGGACAGTCAATTCCAAAAAAAAAAACTTTCATGTTTAAAATAGGGCATGTAATTTTAAACAATTTTCCAATTTACTTTTATCACCAATTTTGCTTTGTTCTCTTGGTATTAGTTGAAAGCTAAACCTAGGAAGGCTCATATGATTATTTCTAAGCCCTTAAAGGCCGCCTCTTATCACATGTTTTTTTATTTGCTTTTCACAACAGGGGAGAGCTAGTTCATGTGAGCCATATAGATGATGTTGTGATCATGCCCGTGGATTGTGGTAGACACTGCACTAATGGGCTAAAATGAAAGTCAATAGATAATAAATAAAAAGTCATGTGATCAGGGGGCTGTCAGAAGATGCTTAGATACAAGTTAATCACAGAGGTAAAAAGTATATTAATATAACCGTGTTGGTTATGCAAAACTGGTGAATGGTTAATAAAGGCATTATCTATCTTTTAAAACAACAAAAGTTCTGGTGTTGATTGTCCCTTTAAATCTACAATTACCCCCCTCTGAATCAGCTGTACTAGCAACAGCCATTTCAGAATCGGAGATCTCTCCCTCAGAAGCCACTGAGGAATGATCCTCCTCAGATAACTGAGACAGGCTGACTAACGCAACATTGACAGAATCAGAACTCTTGGATTAGATATGCTCTTAGATTTCCTCTCTCTTACCAGCAATAGGTAAGGCAGATATGGCTGCAGAAACCACAGAAGTTAGCTGCGCAGCAAAATCACCTGGTAAATATACACTCCCAGGAGCGGACTAAGAGGAACCGCAGGGCACTGCTTGTGTAACTGCCAAAGACTGGGACGTCTGAGGGGAAAATTGAGGCATGTCATAGACAACATTATCCTGAGAGACAGATGGCTCTAAGAGGAAATCTCTACGTTTATAAAGTAACTTTTATTCACATGGAACAAAACAGCACAGGATTAACCTGAGCCTTTTAATATAGAGCTCAGGTAGTTTAGCTCAGTGAATCCTGCATTATGAGATTTGTTTTTTGGCCCAAACAATATAAACATTTAGCAAAGAATATAAAAAATATTTCAGGATCCTACAGGGTATTGATTCACTGATACAAATCATTATACAATGCCCAGAAAAATGTTAATAATTCTAATTGTTTATTATTGAAAAATGTGACACCTCTAAATCCTCAGCACTGCTCAGATAAAGTCCAGTGATCCAAGGAGCACAAGAGCCGTAATCTAGAGAAAAACTTGCAAAGCAGACTAACAAATCTCCACTATTCTAATTGACATTGCAGATCTAATCCGCTTCCCTAGTACTAGTAGACTAGTTCCGATGATCAATCCGCTCCGACAGCGGAATAAAGATCAAAGGAATTAGAGATCCAACATGAAAATGGACAGTCATGTGACCGCAATGAAATTAACTGCGCCACAGATAAAAAGCACTTCTGCAGCAGAGAGAAACTGAAAGTTAAAAATGGCTTTCGATCGCTAGCCGAGCTAGCTTGAGAAAAACAATTATACACCAGCCCCTCAAAGTTGCACTAACACACTTTAAAGAAGTAATAAATAAAATATTAAGAAGCACTAAAAAATGGCTTACTTAACCCGTCCAGAGCCAGCCTCAAAAATAAGCAGGAAAAACGTAATCCCTTACACCTCCCCGGCAGAAAATCCCCTGAGTCTGCTGTCCTAAACATAATCTCCAGAGTGTAGAGATATAACCCAAACTTCCACTAAGAGGGGTTTTATCCCCCTGAAGTGCCATGTCCTTCTAACCTAGAAGGTAAAGAGCACTTACCTGTGGAATATAGCTGCAGGACAGGAACAGCTCCTCAGGTATAACAGACTCAGCTGACCTCTGCTAGGGACCTGGAGAAAAAGAAAATCAGAGTAACCAACCCTGGTTTCTATACAAGGGGTAGCATTGATGTTAGAAATTAAGCAAGGACTACCTCGTCACCTTCTAACTGCTAAAAGACACCATTACTCTTACTAAAGAGATTGACATGGACACAGTGTAGCCCCAATCCTTGCTTGCAGGGAAAAGTACCCTATTAAAGGATTAATATCTTCAGACACCATCTTTGCACATCCTCCCATGATAGAGGCAACGAGAATGACTGGGGATTATGGGTAAGGGAAGTGACACTTAATAGCTCTGCTGGGGTGCTCTTTGTTTCCTCCTGCTGGCCAGGAGTTGAATTCCCACTAGTAATTGGAATGAAATTGTGGACTCTCCATGCCATAGGAAAGAAAAAATATATATTACAAGATAACTTGAAATGTTTTTAGAAGGCAAATCCTTGATGGGCAGCATTTAGCTCTAGTCATTAAATCCTAAATGTGGGGGGTTAATAGTGATTTAAACAGGACATTTTTATTTCCCATATACAATGTTAGGGAAGACTAAAGCTGAGAAACACTGTTTTTGTCGGTCATTCCACTAATAATTACCTTTGCAGCATACTTTTTTTTCTTGTAGTTGTTAAAGTACAAACATGTATAACCAATTCATTAATAACTTGAGAAGGAATCCACACAGACAGAACCACATAGAGGACTGTCGTCTATACTTTAAAATACCCAGGGTTTTTCCCTTTCTGTTAATGAAAACATACATGCATACGTTCTATATAAATGTAACCTAAATAACAACTGCTTTAGCTACAGACCCAGAAGCATATTCTTTCAGAAAGTGCTGAAATGAGCTTTGCACAGAAAGAGATGTAAAGTGATGTTAATTCAGTGCGTGACAGCTTTAGCACAGTGGTGTGATATAGCTTACCAGTAAAGGCATTTCTGTTTTTCTTTTTTTTTAGATGGACCGATTTGTGCCCAATGATAGAAGCTCGGAAAAACCATGGATTGGTGTTTGTAAAAGACAAGATATTTGCAATAGGAGGACAAAATGCTTTAGGTATTTTTATTATGAAATTTCCATCAAAGTAGATAGGTCTTCTTACTAGCTGACATAAAGGCACAAACCGTATTTTACACACATTTTTTTTATTTTCTTCAAGAATGTTTTTTTTTCCGTAAGTTCATAATTTAAAGTGAATGTAAACTTTCATGAATTAGTGCTTGGTTTTTAAAAATACTATTAAAAACAGAGGCACTTTCATTCATGAAAGTTTACATTGCAGCGTATTTTTTACAAATACTTACCTTTCTCTTCAACAAAGCCGGATCGGAGATCCCCCGCCCTCTTCTCATGCTGTACTTACACAGCAATGACGAAACCGGCTTCCTCCAATCACGGCGTGGCCTCACGAGATGGACGCTCTGGGGTGCAGTCATTGATGACGTAAATACAGAGGTGCTGCGGGGGGGTGGGTCGCCAATCCGGAGAAAGGTATTTGTAAAAATATGCTGCAATGTAAACGTTTATGAATGGAAAGTGCCCCTGTTTTTAATAGTATTTTTAAAAACCTGGTACTAATTCATGAGAGTTTACATTCATTTTAATGGTTTAACTTCCTCTTGCAATGGAAAGACAGTACACTTCCTTCTGATATGTTTGTTTAAATTGCCCTCTAGTGCTGAGGTTGCCAACATTTTAATGTTACTTGTTTATAGTTGAGCATTAAACTCATCTGTTAAATCAACCACTATTGGCAGAAGTTATACCAGATGACTGGAGAATAGTGAATGTAGTACCTCTTCTTAAAAAGGGCAGTACTGAAGATTCTGGTAACTACAAGCCAGTCAGTTTAACTTCAGAGTAGGGAAATTAATGGAAATCTCTTAAAAGAAAAAAAAATTGACTTGCATATATTCAAACAGTTTACTCACAAAGAACTGTTTACTGACATTGAGACTTCCTTTGTAATGTTTTGCATGTAGCAAGATATAACAATAATACAGTGTGTTCAGAAAGATAAACATTTTGTCTAGATTGACCAACCTTTTTTAAAATTCTAGTAACATTGTTTTTTTGCTTGTTTTTTTTTTTAGGTGGCTTGGACAGTGTTGAATATTACGACATTAAACTTAACGAATGGAAAATGGTCTCCCCCATGCCTTGGAAAGGGGTCACTGTGAAATGTGCAGCTGTAAGCTCTGTTATTTATGTTTTAGCTGGCTTTCAAGGTGTTGGAAGATTAGGACATATTTTGGAATACAACACAGAAACAGACAAATGGATAGCCAATTCTAAAGTTCGGGCATTCCCTGTAACTAGCTGCCTAATATGTGTGGTTGATACTTGCGGAGCAAATGAAGAAACTCTGGAAACCTGATACGTTAAATGGACAAGTAACTGCTCTACAGAATGAACCACTCTTAGGACTGCAGAATGTGTTTGTTGCTTATAGAAAGCACATTTCTAGATTTGCTGTGTCAGCTTTTTATAAATGAGCAGAACAAAACAAAACATTAGAGGCATGTTTCCTTAAAGCTTGTCTGTGCAACCATCAGGCATTGCATTGATTTTGTTTGTTTTTTATATTGTTTTATTACTTTAAAGTGTTTAAAGGTATGGTAAAAAATACCTGTATTGCCTATACAACATTTTATGTAATTCTTCCAAATTTTGTTCATACTTATGCATAGAGGAACTTTATGGATAAATGAGAACCATTTACTTATGTGCTCTAGTTGTCATGTTCGTGTGGTTATGTCACGCATGATAGCTCTTTGAATGTCCACATAGTTGTTCCGTGGTAAATGTATGCCCTTAACATGGAAACGTTTTTTTATATATTTTATATGTATATATGCGTGTAGGATTGATAAATATAAATATATATATATATATATATACATACAGTATATATATATATATATATATATATACGCACATATATACATACATACATACACACACACACACAATATATAAAAAGTGTATACACCCTAATGAAATTGCAGGTTTTTGAAATGTAAAGACAGAAATAACAATCACCTAGATTACGAGTTTTGCGTTGCAGCTTTTAACGCTGAAAAAATATCAATTCCAGCGTAAAAGCAGGAACGCACTATTGGGAGTCGTGTGGGTATAGCTATACCGCAAACATTTTAGCCTGTAACGCAACGTCAATCCTGCCTGGGATTTTCACAGCGCCGGTACTACAGATTGTGCGGTGAGGCTAAAAAGCTTGTGTTACAGCCTATACCGACACGATCCATACCGCCATCTGAATGCAGTAGTTATGGATTTTGTGTAACAAAAATGTTTCACAAAACTCATAACTAAACTGTTACAAAGTACACTAACACCCATAAACTACCTATTAACCCCTAAACTGCCACCCTCCCGCATTGCAAACACTATATTAAACTTATTTACCCCTAATCTGCCGCCCACCCACATTGCGGCTTTTAAATAAACATATTAACCCCTAATCTGCTGCCCACCCACATCGCCAACACTATTTAAATATATTAACCCCTAAACCAGCGCTCCCCGACATCACCGCCACTATAATAAAGTTGTTAACCCCTATTCCGCCTCTCCCCGAAATCACCGCCACTAAATAAAGTTATTAACCCCTAAACCTCCAGCCTCCCACATCTCCGCCACTAAATAAATCTATTAACCCCTGAACCGCTGGCCCCCACATCGCAAAACACTAAATTAAACTATTAACCACCTAAACCTAACACCCTCCTAACTTTAAATTAAAATTACAATATAACCATCTTTAAATAAATAAAAACTTACCTGTGAAATAAAAAAAACTAAGATTAAACTATATATTAAACTAACATTACTATTATAATAAAATTAAAAAAACTACCAATTAAAATATCTAAATTACTCATTTAAAAAAACCTAACACTACGAAAAATTTAAAAAATCTAACAACTAAAAATATCAAATCCTACGAAAAATTTAAAAAATGTAAAAAATAATAAACACTAAAATACTGAAATATAAAAAAACACTAAGATTACAAAAAAAATAAACGAAATGATAAAAAATAAAAACAATTGCACCTAATCTAATAGCCCTATAAAAATAAAAAAGCCCCCCAAAAATAAAAACACCCCCTAGCCTACAATAAACTACCAATAGCCCTTAAAAGTGCCTTTTGTAGGGCATTGCCATAAAGAAATCAGCTCTTTTCCGTGTAAAAAAAATTTTTTTTAGCTCTTTTGCATTGCCCTTAAAAGGGCATTTAGCTCTTTTTCAAAGCCCAAACCCTAATCTAAAAAAAAAACTAACACTAACCACAGAAGATCTACTGACGGTTTCCGAAGTCCAGACATCCAGGCACCGAGAAGTCTTCATCCAGGCAGGCGAGGTCTTCATCCATCCCGGGGGCATCTTCTATCTTCATCCTGGCGGTGCCATCCTGGAAGCCGATCCCATCCTGCGCGGAGCGTCCTCTTCATACGGTCGCCGCAAGGTAGCCGTTTCAAAATGGCGTACCTTGCATTCCTATTAGCTGATTTGATTCTTCAAATTCAAATCAGCCAATAGGATAGAGCTACTGAAATCTTATTGGCTGTTTTGAACAACCAAAAGGATTTCAGTAGCTCTCATCCAATTGGCTGTTTTGAACAACCAAAAGGATTTCAGTAGCTCTCATCCTATTGGCTAATTTGAATTTGAAGAATCAAATCAGCCAATGGGAATGCAAGGGACGCCATTTTGAAACGGCTACCTTGCATTCAACTTCAGTGTACGGCGGCGACCGTATGAAGAGGACGCTACGCGCATAATGTGATAAAGTATAGCTCCGTGCCGCCGGGATGAAGATAGAAGACGCCCGTGGGATGGATGAAGACCTCGCCGCCTGGATGTCCGGACTTCAGTAACCGTGAATAGATCTTCTGGGGTTAGTGTTAGGTTTTTTTTAAAAAATTGGGGTATTTTTTTTTTTAGATTGGGGTTTGGGCTTTGAAAAAGAGCTAAATATCCTTTTAAGGGTAATGCAAAAGAACTAAATGCCCTTTTAAGGGCAATGCTCATACAAATGCCACTTCAGGGGCAATGGGTAACTTAGTTTTTTTTTTAGAGTTAGCTTTTTTATTTTGGGAGGTTGGTTGGGTGGTGAGTTTTACTGTTGGGGGGACTTTGTATTTGTTTACAGTTAAGAGCTGATTTCTTTAGGGCAATGCCCTACAAAAGGCCCTTTTAAGGGCTATCGGTAGTTTATTGTAGGCTAGGGGGTGTTTTCATTTGGGGGGACTTTTTTATAGGGCTATTAGATTAGGTGTAATTGTTTTGATTTTTGATAATTTAGTTTATTATTTTTTTGTAATCATAGTGTTTTGTTTTTTTTCGTGATTTTAGTGTTTATTATTTTTGGTAAACTTAGATTATTTAAATTTCTCCAACATAGGTGTGTCCGGTCCACGGCGTCATCCTTACTTGTGGGATATTCTCTTCCCCAACAGGAAATGGCAAAGAGCCCAGCAAAGCTGGTCACATGATCCCTCCTAGGCTCCGCCTACCCCAGTCATTCTCTTTGCCGTTGTACAGGCAACATCTCCACGGAGATGGCTTAGAGTTTTTTAGTGTTTAACTGTAGTTTTTCATTATTCAATCAAGAGTTTGTTATTTTCAAATAGTGCTGGTACGTACTATTTACTCAGAAACAGAAAAGAGATGAAGAATTCTGTTTGTATGAGGAAAATGATTTTAGCAACCGTAACTAAAATCCATGGCTGTTCCACACAGGACTGTTGAGAGCAATTAACTTCAGTTGGGGGAACAGTTTGCAGTCCCTTGCTGCTTGAGGTATGACACATTCTAACAAGACGATGTAATGCTGGAAGCTGTCATTTTCCCTATGGGATCCGGTAAGCCATGTTTATTACGATTGTAAATAAGGGCTTCACAAGGGCTTATTTAAACTGTAGACTTTTTCTGGGCTAAATCGATTGATTATTAACACATATTTAGCCTTGAGGAATCATTTTATCTGGGTATTTTGATATAATAATATCGGCAGGCACTGTTTTAGACACCTTATTCTTTAGGGGCTTTCCCAAAGCATAGGCAGAGTCTCATTTTCGCGCCGGTGTTGCGCACTTGTTTTTGAGAGGCATGGCATGCAGTCGCATGTGAGAGGAGCTCTGATACTTATAAAAGACTTCTGAAGGCGTCATTTGGTATCGTATTCCCCTTTGGGTTTGGTTGGGTCTCAGCAAAGCAGATACCAGGGACTGTAAAGGGGTTTAAAGCTTAAAACGGCTCCGGTTCCGTTATTTTAAGGGTTAAAGCTTCCAAAATTGGTGTGCAATATTTTCAAGGCTTTAAGACGCTGTGGTGAAAATTTGGTGAATTTTGAACAATTCCTTCATGTTTTTTCGCAATTGCAGTAATAAAGTGTGTTCAGTTTAAAATTTAAAGTGACAGTAACGGTTTTATTTTAAAACGTTTTTTGTACTTTCTGATCAAGTTTATGCCTGTTTAACATGTCTGAACTACCAGATAGACTGTGTTCTGAATGTGGGGAAGCCAGAATTCCTATTCATTTAAATAAATGTGATTTATGTGATAATGACAATGATGCCCAAGATGATTCCTCAAGTGAGGGGAGTAAGCATGGTACTGCATCATTCCCTCCTTCGTCTACACGAGTCTTGCCCACTCAGGAGGCCCCTAGTACATCTAGCGCGCCAATACTCCTTACTATGCAACAATTAACGGCTGTAATGGATAATTCTGTCAAAAACATTTTAGCCAAAATGAACCCTTGTCAGCGTAAGCGTGGCTGCTCTGTTTTAGTTACTGAAGAGCATGACGACGCTGATATTAATATCTCTGAAGGGCCCCTAACCCAATCTGAGGGGGCCAGGGAGGTTTTGTCTGAGGGAGAAATTACTGATTTAGGGAACATTTCTCAGCAGGCTGAATCTGATGTGATTACATTTAAATTTAAATTGGAACATCTCCGCATTTTGCTTAAGGAGGTATTATCCACTCTGGATGATTGTGAAAATTTAGTCATCCCAGAGAAACTATGTAAAATGGA
This sequence comes from Bombina bombina, assembly GCF_027579735.1. NCBI lineage: Eukaryota > Metazoa > Chordata > Amphibia > Anura > Bombinatoridae > Bombina > Bombina bombina. The sequence goes on from NC_069503.1 coordinate 346,870,817, forward strand.
CAAGTTCCTAGAGGTGCCGGGGCTCCCAGAAGCTTTTCCTATACCCAAGCGGGTGGCGGACATTGTTAATAAAGAATGGGAAAGGCCCGGTATTCCTTTCGTCCCTCCCCCCATATTTAAAAAATTGTTTCCTATGGTCGACCCCAGAAAGGACTTATGGCAGTCAGTCCCCAAGGTCGAGGGAGCGGTTTCTACTTTAAACAAACGCACCACTATTCCCATAGAGGATAGTTGTGCTTTCAAAGATCCTATGGATAAAAAATTAGAAGGTTTGCTTAAAAAGATGTTTGTTCAGCAGGGTTACCTTCTACAACCCATTTCATGCATTGTCCCTGTCACTACTGCCGCATATTTCTGGTTTGATGAACTGCTTAAGGTGCTCGATAGTGACTCTCCTCCTTATGAGGAGATTATGGACAGAATCAATGCTCTCAAATTGGCTAATTCTTTCACTCTAGACGCCTCTTTGCAATTGGCTAAGTTAGCGGCTAAGAACTCTGGGTTTGCTATTGTGGCGCGCAGAGCGCTTTGGTTGAAATCTTGGTCGGCTGATGCGTCTTCCAAGAACAAGCTACTAAACATTCCTTTCAAGGGGAAAACGTTGTTTGGTCCTGACTTGAAGGAGATTATCTCTGATATCACTGGGGGTAAGGGCCACGCCCTTCCTCAGGATCGGCCTTTCAAGGCAAAAAATAGACCTAATTTTCGTCCCTTTCGTAAAAACGGACCAGCCCAAGGTGCTACGTCCTCTAAGCAAGAGGGTAATACTTCTCAGGCCAAGCCAGCTTGGAGACCAATGCAAGGCTGGAACAAGGGAAAGCAGGCCAAGAAACCTGCCACTGCTACCAAGACAGCATGAAATATTGGCCCCCGATCCGGGACCGGATCTGGTGGGGGGCAGACTCTCTCTCTTCGCTCAGGCTTGGGCAAGAGATGTTCTGGATCCTTGGGCGCTAGAAATAGTCTCCCAGGGTTATCTTCTGGAATTCAAGGGACTTCCCCCAAGGGGGAGGTTCCACAGGTCGCAGTTGTCTTCAGACCACATAAAAAGACAGGCGTTCTTACATTGTGTAGAAGACCTGTTAAAAATGGGAGTGATTCATCCTGTTCCATTAAGAGAACAAGGGATGGGGTTCTACTCCAATCTGTTCATAGTTCCCAAAAAAGAGGGAACGTTCAGACCAATCCTAGATCTCAAGATCTTAAACAAATTTCTCAAGGTCCCATCGTTCAAGATGGAAACCATTCGAACTATCCTTCCTTCCATCCAGGAAGGTCAATTCATGACCACGGTGGATTTAAAGGATGCGTATCTACATATTCCTATCCACAAGGAACATCATCGGTTCCTAAGGTTTGCATTCCTGGACAAACATTACCAGTTCGTGGCGCTTCCTTTCGGATTAGCCACTGCTCCAAGGATTTTCACAAAGGTACTAGGGTCCCTTCTAGCGGTGCTAAGACCAAGGGGCATTGCAGTAGTACCTTACCTGGACGACATTCTGATTCAAGCGTCGTCCCTTCCTCAAGCAAAGGCTCACACGGACATTGTCCTGGCCTTTCTCAGATCTCACGGCTGGAAAGTGAACGTGGAAAAGAGTTCTCTATCCCCGTCAACAAGGGTTCCCTTCTTGGGAACAATTATAGACTCCTTAGAAATGAGGATCTTTCTAACAGAGGCCAGAAAAACAAAGCTTCTGGACTCTTGTCGGATACTTCATTCCGTTCCTCTTCCTTCCATAGCTCAGTGCATGGAAGTGATCGGGTTGATGGTGGCGGCGATGGACATAGTTCCTTTTGCACGCATTCATCTAAGACCATTACAACTGTGCATGCTCAGTCAGTGGAATGGGGACTATACAGACTTGTCTCCGAAGATACAAGTAAATCAGAGGACCAGAGACTCACTCCGTTGGTGGCTGTCCCTGGACAACCTGTCACGAGGGATGACATTCCGCAGACCAGAGTGGGTCATTGTCACGACCGACGCCAGTCTGATGGGCTGGGGCGCGGTCTGGGGATCCCTGAAAGCTCAGGGTCTTTGGTCTCGGGAAGAATCTCTTCTACCGATAAATATTCTGGAACTGAGAGCGATATTCAATGCTCTCAAGGCTTGGCCTCAGCTAGCGAGGGCCAAGTTCATACGGTTTCAATCAGACAACATGACAACTGTTGCGTACATCAACCATCAGGGGGGAACAAGGAGTTCCCTGGCGATGGAAGAAGTGACCAAAATCATTCTATGGGCGGAGTTTCACTCCTGCCACCTGTCTGCTATCCACATCCCAGGAGTGGAAAATTGGGAAGCGGATTTTCTGAGTCGTCAGACATTGCATCCGGGGGAGTGGGAACTCCATCCGGAAATCTTTGCCCAAGTCACTCAGCTGTGGGGCATTCCAGACATGGATCTGATGGCCTCTCGTCAGAACTTCAAAGTTCCTTGCTACGGGTCCAGATCCAGGGATCCCAAGGCGGCTCTAGTGGATGCACTAGTAGCACCTTGGACCTTCAAACTAGCTTATGTGTTCCCGCCGTTTCCTCTCATCCCCAGGCTGGTAGCCAGGATCAATCAGGAGAGGGCGTCGGTGATCTTGATAGCTCCTGCGTGGCCACGCAGGACTTGGTATGCAGATCTGGTGAATATGTCATCGGCTCCACCTTGGAAGCTACCTTTGAGACGAGACCTTCTTGTTCAGGGTCCGTTCGAACATCCGAATCTGGTTTCACTCCAGCTGACTGCTTGGAGATTGAACGCTTGATCTTATCGAAGCGAGGGTTCTCAGATCCTGTTATCGATACTCTTGTTCAGGCCAGAAAGCCTGTAACTAGAAAGATTTACCACAAAATTTGGAAAAAATATATCTGTTGGTGTGAATCTAAAGGATTCCCTTGGGACAAGGTTAAGATTCCTAGGATTCTATCCTTCCTTCAAGAAGGATTGGAAAAAGGTTTATCTGCAAGTTCCCTGAAGGGACAGATTTCTGCCTTGTCTGTGTTACTTCACAAAAAGCTGGCCGCTGTGCCAGATGTTCAAGCTTTTGTTCAGGCTCTGGTTAGAATTAAGCCTGTTTACAAACCTTTGACTCCTCCTTGGAGTCTCAATTTAGTTCTTTCAGTTCTTCAGGGGGTTCCGTTTGAACCCTTGCATTCCGTTGATATTAAGTTATTATCTTGGAAAGTTTTGTTTTTAGTTGCAATTTCTTCTGCTAGAAGAGTTTCAGAATTATCTGCTCTGCAGTGTTCTCCTCCTTATCTGGTGTTCCATGCAGATAAGGTGGTTTTACGTACTAAACCTGGTTTTCTTCCAAAAGTTGTTTCTAACAAAAACATTAACCAGGAGATTATCGTACCTTCTCTGTGTCCGAAACCAGTTTCGAAGAAGGAACGTTTGTTGCACAATTTGGATGTTGTTCGCGCTCTAAAATTCTATTTAGATGCTACAAAGGATTTTAGACAAACATCTTCCTTGTTTGTTGTTTATTCCGGTAAAAGGAGAGGTCAAAAAGCAACTTCTACCTCTCTCTCTTTTTGGATTAAAAGCATCATCAGATTGGCTTACGAGACTGCCGGACGGCAGCCTCCCGAAAGAATCACAGCTCATTCCACTAGGGCTGTGGCTTCCACATGGGCCTTCAAGAACGAGGCTTCTGTTGATCAGATATGTAGGGCAGCGACTTGGTCTTCACTGCACACTTTTACCAAATTTTACAAGTTTGATACTTTTGCTTCTTCTGAGGCTATTTTTGGGAGAAAGGTTTTGCAAGCCGTGGTGCCTTCCATTTAGGTGACCTGATTTGCTCCCTCCCTTCATCCGTGTCCTAAAGCTTTGGTATTGGTTCCCACAAGTAAGGATGACGCCGTGGACCGGACACACCTATGTTGGAGAAAACAGAATTTATGTTTACCTGATAAATTACTTTCTCCAACGGTGTGTCCGGTCCACGGCCCGCCCTGGTTTTTTTAATCAGGTCTGATATTTTATTTTCTTTAACTACAGTCACCACGGTACCATATGGTTTCTCCTATGCAAATATTCCTCCTTAACGTCGGTCGAATGACTGGGGTAGGCGGAGCCTAGGAGGGATCATGTGACCAGCTTTGCTGGGCTCTTTGCCATTTCCTGTTGGGGAAGAGAATATCCCACAAGTAAGGATGACGCCGTGGACCGGACACACCGTTGGAGAAAGTAATTTATCAGGTAAACATAAATTCTGTTTTTTCGTAGGATTTGTTTTGGTTTTTTTTAGTTGTAATTTAGATTTTTTTTTTTTTTTCGTAGTGTTAGGTTTTTTTTAAATTTGTAATTTAGATATTTTAATTGGTAGTTTTTTTTTATTTTATTAGATTAGTTATGTTAGGTTAATTTATAGTTTAATGTTAGGTTTATATTTATTTCACAGGTAAGTTTTTATTTATTTAAATAGTTATATTGTAATTTTAATTTAAAGTTAGGGGGGTGTTTGTTTAGCGTTTTGCAATGTGGGGGAGGCTCGCGGTTTAGGGGTTAATAGGTTTATTTAGTGGCTGAGATGTGGGAGGCCGGAGGTTTAGGGGTTTATAACTTTATTATAGTGGTGGTGATGTCTGGGAGCAGCGGAATAGGGGTTAATAACTTTTATTAGTGTCGGTGATGTCGGGGGCCGCATATTAGGGGTTAATAACTTTATTATAGTGGCGACAATGTCGGGGGCAGCAGATTTGGGGTGTTTAGACTTGGGGTTTATGTTAGGGTCTTAGGTTTAAACGTAACTTTTTTTTTTCCCCATAGACATCAATGGGGTTGCGTTACGGCGATCGCCATTTCACACTTCAAATGTTAGTTGGTTTTTTTCTAACACTCTCTCCCCATTGATGTCTATTGGGGAAAGCGTGCATGAGCACGTATTCTCAGCTCTCTTGGCTTTTGTGCGGTATGGATCTTAATGCTACCATATCGCACGCACAAGGAGGCTTTTCAGAAACTCATAATGGCAGCTCTATGGATAGCGAAATAACGCAACTTTTGTTGCATTTGTTTCGCACCCTGTATAGCGCAAAACTCGTAATCTAGGTGAATGTAAATGTCAGACTTTCCATTTGTAATGCGATCTTCCAACAAACAAAAATCCAGGAAAAATAAATAGTTAATTAGGAACATTGTAAATAAAATAAAAAACTCCAATACCCTGATTGTATAAGTCTGCACCCAACTAATACTCTGTGGAAGCACCTTTTGCATTTATTACAGCAGCAAATCTTTAAGGCTCTATTAAGTTTGAACATCTAGACTTTGGAATTTTATCCCAATCTTCTTTGCAAAAGTTTAAGTTCTTTCAAATTGCAAGGGGATCTCCTGTGTACAGCTCTCTTTAGGTAATTCCTTAGGTTTTCAATGGGTTTGAGGTCTGGGCTCGGACTGGGCAATTCCAAGATTTTGATTTTCCTTTTCTGAAGCTATGCCTTAGTTTTCTTGGATGTGTGCTTCGGGTCATTGTCATATTGAACAGGTTTTATGCCAAAATATCTTGATAGCAGGAGCTGTTCATTATCTCATATATCTTGATAAGAGCCCCTGACCCAGCTGAAGAGAAGCAGCCCCAAAAAATGATGCTTCAAAGTCGGTATTATGTTCTTTGGATGATGAGCTTTATTGTCTTTGCACCAAACATATTTTTTACAATTCAGAATGAAAAGTTTAAACCTTGGTCTTAACAGACGATAGCACATTTTTCCACATAGTTGGTGACTGAATGAATCTTTGGGCTTGGATGTTCCTTTTGGTCAGAAAGGGTTTTTCGTCTTGCCAGCCTACCCCATAGTCCAGACATGTCCTAAATATGAGAGATGGTAGTTACATGCAAGGAATGACTGGTACCTGCCAGAAATTCCTGTAGATCCTTCACTGTTGGCTTCTTAGTAGCCTCCCTGATAAGTTTCTCCTCGTTCGCTCATCAACTTTGGAGGGTTATCCTGATTTTTGCAAAGTATTTTTGGTGCCACATTTTCTCTACTTATTGATGATTGTTTTGACAGTGCACCATGGTATATACTCTGCCTTCTGTATTCTTTTATATCCCTCTCCTGCAGTTTCTTTTACTACTCTTTGCAGATCATGGCTCTCCCAGTAGGATGCAACCAGAAACATTCAAACAAATCCTACAGCAACAGCTGACTTTTTAGTCTGGGTTTAATAAGAATCACTTTCATTAATGTGGTGTATGCAATTTACATACTGCCATGATTTAGAATTTAGTTAACTGTGGACACAGCTTAGAGACCCCATTATTAGGACTTATGCAACCAGGGTGTTAGGTTTTTTGTTTGTTTGTTTCTTATGTTTCTAATAATTTGTTTTATTCTGTTGATTTTTGTTTGTTGGAAGATCACATTACAGATGGAAAAAGACTGACGTTTACATTGTTGTTATTTCTATCTTTACGCACCCTAATGAAATTGCAGGTTTTTAAAATGTAGACTTTTTATATCCACTGTGTACTTGTGTGTGTGTGTATGTAGGTATATGTATGTGTGTGTATATATATATATATATATATGTGTGTGTATATATATATATATATATGTATATATAAATAAATATATATATATATATATATATATATAATTACTCTTATTTGCATATTTTTGTATATAAAGCACTTTGTACTTTAAAGAAAAACATAAAAATAAAAGTTGACAAAAGTACAATATGTCTGTTGTCTGAAGCTTTTTACTAAAGCATTATTATATAAGGTCCCCTGCTTATTTGAATCACAACTGCAGAGTTTAAATAAATTATATATGTTTCACAACTGGAGTACAGGCTATTATATCAGCATAGACTGTATTTACTCAGAGTGATTTTTATAAGGAATTGCAGGAAGACTTTATATGGTTATATATTGTTGTTATACCATATAAGTAATATGTAACTGAAAATAAGTAATAGTATTAATAACAACTTTTGACATTTGCCTAGTTCAAGCCCATATAGGAGAGATAAAGTTCATTGTAATAACCACTGAAATGTGAGAGACAAGTTGTATGAAAAACTGCAGGTGCTGACAGGGGCGTGTCCTGCTGCGAGACACAGAACACTGAATAGTGTTTGCAGCGTGGATAACTGAACACAGACCAGATAGTGTATTGAGAGCTGTGAGACACGCTGAGTTGCGAGGAGCTGTTTGACACGCTGAGATATGTAAAGCTGTGTGACGTCACAGAAAGTCCGTTACTGTCCGGTATGGAAATGAATCAAAGAATGGTTAAACATAATTATGAAACATACGTTGCAAATGTTAGAAGTATTTCAGAGACAAAGTCAGTTTAGTAATGTTCAAGAGAAAACATGACATTTGAAATTAGCCGTTAGATTAGGCTTCCAAAAGAAAGTAGAAGTGATACAAATACCGTAGTGATAGTAAGTAGAATCCTTTTGTTGGTAACAAAGTATAAAATCCTGTAGAGATGTTAAGTTGAGATAGAATGTTACTTCTTGGAGTAGTTCGCTGATAAATAATTGTTATCAGTCCTTAATGAAACCAAACTGCAGCTGGTATTTGTATTCCAAAAGTTGAAGTGGTAAAAGTAAATCTTCTCTTAGTATGAATTTAGCTTATAAGAAACAGAGCACTGATTTTAGCAAACAATACTCAACAACTAAGCACTTGTTTGGGGCGTGGTGATGCCTTAAGTACAGGTGAGGAAGGTGAGTTGAAGCAAAAGGTAAAAGCAGGACTGGAATCCTTACAGATCCCCCCCCCCTCAAGCAAGCCGACCACGGGTTGGAATTTAGGTCTACTTGGATAGCGTCTATGGAAACGAGCAATAAGCTTCGGAGCATTAATGTGTGCATGAGGTTCCCAAGTATCATCCTCTGGGGCGAACCCCTTCCATCGGACCAGATACTGTAACTCTCCATTATAATGTCTTGAGTCCAAGAGATCATAAACTTCATAGACATCAGTGCCCAATTGTATAGGAGAAGGTGGTAAAAGAGGTGCATCAGGCTTATCTCCTAAGTAGGGTTTCAATAATGATACATGGAAAGTTGGGTGGATGGGTAAAGAATCAGGTAGGTCAAGCCGGACGGCATTTTCATTGATGATGTGTAGAATTTTGAATGGGTCAAGGAACAACCCAGCCAATTTTTTACTTTGTAAGTGCATTTTAATATTTTTGGAAGATAACCAAACATAGTCCCCAATGGAATATTTCGGAGAAGCTCTACGTCGTAGATCATAAAAAAATTTCTGAGAAGCCTGAGCATGTTTGATGTTATCACGTAAGTGTAGGAAATTTTCAGCTATGTTTTGTGTCAACACATCAACAGATGGTGAATCATGTGTAGAGGTCGTTTGGATAGTGAATCTTGGGTTAAATCCATAGTTGGCAAAAAAGGGAGAGTAATTTGTAGTGCTGTTAATGGTAATTATAAATTCAGCCATAGAGAGGAAAGAAGTCCATTTATTTTGATGATATGAGCAATAGCAACGTAGATATTGCTCAAGCCACTGATTGAGTCTCTCAGTTTGGCCGTTAGTCTGAGGGTGGAAGGCTGTGCTTAACCTTTGATCAATTTGGAGTGCTTTGGTGAGTGCTTTCCAGAAGCGTGAAGTGAACTGGGTTCCTCTATCAGTAGTTAAAATGGAGGGTAACCCGTGGTATCGTACAATGTGGTTTAGAAATAAGTATGCTGTTTCAATGGAAGTGGGTAACTTGTGATAAGGAATAAAATGTGCCATTTTAGTAAAATGATCTGTAACAACTAAAATGGTAGTTTGTCCTGAACTAGGTGGTAAATCAACTATAAAATCCATTCCCAAATGAGACCAAGGAGATTCTGGTACTTCCAGAGGAATCAAATACCCGTAGGGAGGTCTCCTTTCTGGTTTCGATACTGTACAAGTTGTACAATGTTGTATATATTCTTTTATACTGGTTTTCATCGATGGCCACCAATAACTTCTGGCGATAAGCTCATAAGTACGTTTGATACCTGGATGACCAATTAGTGGAGGGTCATGATGTTCTTTGATTATTTTCTGTCTGAAACGTTCTGGAATATATAGTCTAGAACCATGAAAGTAAAAACCATTCTGGAGGCTTAGCCTATCTAATAGAGTTTGGTCTTCTGATGATAGATCAGATTGGTATTCCTTATCCTGTTGAGATAGGATAGCAAGGAAAGGAGTAGGGGGAAGAATGCTAGTAGGAGAGTCTTCTTGTACAGGTCTTGAATCTCGTTGAGAGAGTGTATCTGCCTTCCCATTTTTTGATCCCGGCCTATACATGATTTGAAAATTGAAACGACTAAAGTAGAGACTCCATCTCACTTGACGTCCAGATAAAGTTTTGTTATTTTGTAGATATTCCAAATTCCGGTGATCAGTGTAAATCACTATAGGTAGGGAGGTACCTTCAAGAAGATGTCTCCAGAATTCAAAGGCTCTTTTAATGGCTAAAAGTTCCTTGTCCCCAATGGAATAGTTGATCTCTGCTGAAGTCATAATTTTTTAATAGAACCCAACTGGGTGTAGAGGTTCTTTAGGAGACTGTCTTTGGGAGAGGACAGCGCCAAGAGCATAATCTGAAGAGTCCACCTCTAGGATATATTGAAGGTTTGGATCAGGATATTTCAGAATGGAAGCAGATGAAAAAGAATTCTTCAGAAAGCTGAAAGCATCATCCTGTTCTTTGGTCCACTGGAAAGTGCAGTTAGTACTAGTTAATTTAGTCAGAGGTTTCGCTATTTTTGAGAAATTGCGAATGAACTTTCTGTAATAGTTACTGAAGCCAAGAAATGTTTGTAGTTCTTTCCTTGTAGAAGGTGTGGGCCAGGATTTTACTGCTTCCACTTTGTTATCTTGCATTTGAATCCCATTCGGGCTGATGGAGTAGCCCAGGAACTCTATTTTGTTGGTGTGAAAAATGCATTTTTCCAATTTGGCGTAGAGCCGATGGACTTGGAGTCTTGCTAAAACCCAACTAACATGTTTGATATGTTCTTCTAGATTTGTGGAGTAGATTAGAATGTCATCTAAGTAGACAACAACACATGTGTCAAGAAGATCATGGAAAATGTCATTAATAAAGAACTGGAAAGTTGCGGGTGCGTTGGTTAAGCCAAAGGGCATAACTAGATATTCAAACAACCCATACCTAGTTCTAAAAGTGGTAAGCCACTCATCCCCCTCTCCGATACACACTAAATTGTACGCCCCTCTCAAATCTAATTTAGTAAAAATCTGAGCATGCCTGAGTCTTTCTATGAGTTCGGGAATGAGGGGGAGGGGGTATCATTTTTTTATGGTGATTTTGTTCAATTGTCTGAAATCAATGATAGGCCGAAGAGATTGGTCTTTGTTCCGCACAAAAAACATTCCTGCACCAGCAGGAGAAACCGAAGGGCGGATAAACCCTTTCTTTAGATTTTCATCTAGGTAAGTCTTTAGATGATCCAATTCTAGTTGGCAGAGTGGGTATAAATGTCCAATGGGTGGTGTGGTTCCAGGTTTCAATTCGATAGGGCAGTCGTAGATTCTGTGTGGGGGAAGGGTGTCTGCTTCCTTCTTACTGAAGACTTCAGAGAACTGCTTGTACATTTCTGGTATCAGAGTCTCTGATGTGGAGGATAAACTGTGAAAAAAGGTTCTATGACAAGTCTGTTGGCAAAATTCAGAATTTAATTGAACCTTTAAAGATTTCCAATTAATATCTGGTTCGTGTAGCTGTAACCAAGCTAGCCCAAGTACTATAGGGAATAATGGAGAAGTGATTACATCAAAGGTGAGATGTTCATGATGTGTTTTTAATGTGGTGACAGAGAGCGGGATGGTGTGATGTGTAATGGGCCCTGATGATATCTCAGACCCATCAACCACACGAAGGAAAATAGGAGACAACTTTTTGATCAATGGTATTTTATTTTTTGAAACCAGAGAACTGTCAATGTAGTTTCCTTATGCTCCTGTATCCAAGATGGCTGGAATGGTCACTTGCTTATTTGCCCACTGTAGAGAGAGAATTAAAGAACAATGAAGAGGGTTGTTATGCTTTAACTGGATAGAAAGATTGGTATGGTACTTACTCTTCTTGTTCTGTGGCAAAGAAGGGCAGTCCTTTAAAGTATGAGATGAGGATGCACAATACATGCAGAGTCCTCTAGTCTTCCTTCTGATGCGTTCTTCAGGAGTTAGAGGTCCTCTAATAAAACTTATATCCATTGCATCAGCACCAGTTGAACCAGTATGAGAATTGTTAGAAGTGGGATGGTTTAGAACCTTATCCTTCTTGTAAACAATTTCAGGGTATTGACTTTCAAATCTTCTTTCACGTAATCTCCTATCAATTTGCCTGCTGAGCTTCATAAGGCCTTCCAATGTTTCAGGCAACTCAGTTCGGGCTAATTCATCTTTTACTGCGTCAGAGAGTCCAAGCCTGAACTGGTTTTTTAGAGCAATGGTGTTCCATTGAGAGTCAATAGAATATTGCTTGAATTCTGTTATGTAACTTTCAACAGGTTTGATACCTTGTTTTAGATTCCTCATCTTTTTCTCAGCAGTATACTGTAGGTTAGAATCATAGTATAATTCATCTATGATATCCAGAAAAGATGAAAAAGATGAGAAAACTGGATTATTTGTCTCAAAGAGAGTGTCTGCCCAAATGTGAGGTTCACCTCTTAAATAACTTATCATTGTAAGGACTTTAACCCTATCATTTGGGTATGTTTTAGGTTTAAGGGTGAAATTAAGCAGACAAGCATTTTTAAATTGACTGTATAAATTTCTATCTCCATTGAAAAAATCTGGAGGTGCAATAAATGGTTTAGACAGATTGTCAGGGAGGCTCTGTTTAGTAGAGACAGTGTCTTTTATGACTTTTCTTAAAGTTTCATTTTCTAATTGTAACTCTCTAAAGGCTTGACTAAGTTGATCAACTCTTTGTGTTAAATTATAAACAATTTGAGGAAGCTCTGCTGGATCCATTATATATGGCTTAGTTGTTATATTATATAAGGTTCCCTGCTTATTTGAATCACAACTGCAGAGTTTAAATAAATGATATATGTTTCACAACTGGAGTACAGGCTATTATATCAGCATAGACTGTATTTACTCAGAGTGATTTCTCCAACATTGGTGTGTCCGGTCCACGGCGTCATCCTTACTTGTGGGATATTCTCTTCCCCAACAGGAAATGGCAAAGAGTCCCAGCAAAGCTGGTCACATGATCCCTCCTAGGCTCCGCCCACCCCAGTCATTCTCTTTGCCGTTGCACAGGCAACATCTCCACGGAGATGGTTAAGAGTTTTTTGGTGTTTAAATGTAGTTTTATTCTTTTATCAAGTGTTTGTTATTTTAAAATAGTGCTGGTATGTACTATTTACTCTGAAACAGAAAAGGATGAAGATTTCTGTTTGTAAGAGGAAGATGATTTTAGCAGACAGTAACTGAAATCAATTGCTGTTTCCACACAGGACTGTTGAGATGAAGTAACTTCAGTTGGGGGAAACAGTTAGCAGTCTTTTCTGCTTAAGGTATGACTAGCCATATTTCTAACAAGACCATGTAATGCTGGAAGGCTGTCATTTCCCCTCATGGGGACCAGTAAGCCATTTTATTAGTTAAACATAAAAGAATAAAGGGCTTCAGAAAGGGCTTAAAAACTGGTAGACATTTTTCTGGGCTAAAACAATTGCTTTACTAGGCATATTATGCAGATTCTAACTAATTATTGGTATTATAATCTTGGGGAACGTTTAGAAAAACGGCAGGCACTGTGTTGGACACCTTTTTCAGATGGGGGCCTTTCTAGTTATAGACAGAGCCTCATTCTGGGACTGTATAGGGGTTAAATGTAAAAACGGCTCCGGTTCCGTTAATTTAAGGGTTAAAGCTCTGAAATTTGGTGTGCAATACTTTTAATGCTTTAAGACACTGTGGTGAAATTTTGGTGAATTTTGAACAATTCCTTCATACTTTTTCACATATTCAGTAATAAAGTGTTTTCAGTTTGAAATTTAAAGTGACAGTAACGGTTTTATTTTAAAACGTTTTTTGTGCTTTGTTGACAAGTTTAAGCCTGTTTAACATGTCTGTACCATCAGATAAGCTATGTTCTATATGTATGAAAGCCAATGTGTCTCCCCATTTAAATTTATGTGATAATTGTGCCATAGTGTCCAAAGTAAGGGCAGTAATGCAACAGATAATGATATTGCCCAAGATGATTCCTCAAATGAGGGGAGTAAACATGATACTACATCATCCCCTACTGTGTCTACACCAGTTATGCCCACACAGGAGGCCCCTAGTACATCTAGTGCGCCAATACTTATTACCATGCAACAATTAACGGCTGTAATGGATAACTCCATAGCAAATCTTTTATCCAAAATGCCTACTTATCAGAGAAAGCGCGATTGCTCTGTTTTAAATACTGAAGAGCAAGAGGGCGCTGATGATAATTGTTCTGACATACCCTCACACCAATCTCAAGGGGGGCCATGAGGGAGGTTTTGTCTGATGGAGAAATCTCAGATTCAGGAAAAATTTCTCATCAAGCTGAACCTGATGTTGTGACATTTAAATTTAAATTAGAACATCTCCGCGCACTGCTTAAGGAGGTGTTATCTACTCTGGATGATTGTGACAATTTGGTCATTCCAGAGAAATTATGTAAGATGGACAAGTTCCTAGAGGTTCCGGTGCCCCCCGACGCTTTTCCTATACCCAAGCGGGTGGCGGACATAGTAAATAAAGAGTGGGAAAGGCCCGGCATACCTTTTGTTCCCCCCCCTATATTTAAGAAATTATTTCCTATAGTCGACCCCAGAAAGGACTTATGGCAGACAGTCCCCAAGGTCGAGGGGGCGGTTTCTACTCTAAACAAACGCACTACTATTCCTATCGAAGATAGTTGTGCTTTCAAAGATCCTATGGATAAGAAATTAGAGGGTTTGCTTAAAAAGATTTTTGTACAGCAAGGTTACCTTCTACAACCAATTTCATGCATTGTTCCTGTCACTACGGCAGCGTGTTTCTGGTTCGAGGAACTAGAAAAATCGCTCAGTAAAGAATCTTCGTATGAGGAGGTTATGGACAGAGTTCAAGCACTTAAATTGGCTAACTCTTTTGTTTTAGATGCCGCTTTGCAATTAGCTAGATTAGCGGCGAAAAATTCACGGTTTGCTGTCGTGGCGCGCAGAGTGCTTTGGCTAAAGTCTTGGTCAGCGGATGTGTCTTCCAAGACAAAATTGCTTAACATTCCTTTCAAAGGTAAAACATTATTTGGACCTGATTTGAAAGAGATTATTTCAGACATCACTGGGGGAAAGGGCCACGCCCTCCCACAGGATAGGTCTTTTAAGGCTAATAATAAGCCTAATTTTCGTCCCTTTCGCAGAAACGGACCAGTCTCTAATTCTGTATCCTCTAAGCAAGAGGGTAATACTTCACAACCCAAACCAGCCTGGAAACCAATGCAAGGCTGGAACAAGGGTAAGCAGGCCAAGAAGCCTACCACTGCTACCAAAACAGCATGAAGGGATAGCCCCCGATCCGGGACCGGATCTAGTGGGGGGCAGACTTTCTCTCTTTGCTCAGGCTTGGGCAAGAGATGTTCAGGATCCTTGGGCGCTAGAAATAGTTTCTCAAGGTTATCTCCTGGAATTCAAGGAACTACCCCCAAGGGGAAGGTTCCACAGGTCTCAATTATCTTCAAACCAAATAAAGATTGTGTAGAAGACCTGTTAAAGATGGGAGTGATACATCCAGTTCCAATAAGAGAACAAGGAATGGGATTTTATTCCAATCTGTTCATAGTTCCCAAAAAAGAGGGAACATTCAGACCAATTTTGGATCTAAAGATCCTAAACAAATTTCTCAGGGTACCATCGTTCAAAATGGAAACTATTCGAACGATCCTACCTACTATCCAGGAAAATCAATTTATGACTACCGTGGATTTAAAGGATGCGTACCTACATATTCCTATCCACAAGGAACATCATCAGTTCCTAAGGTTCGCTTTTCTGGACAAGCATTACCAGTTTGTGGCACTTCCATTTGGATTAGCCACTGCTCCAAGGATTTTCACAAAAGTACTAGCGTCCCTTCTAGCGGTTCTAAGACCAAGGGGCATTGCAGTAGTACCTTACTTGGACGACATCCTGATTCAAGCGTCGTCCCTGTCAAAAGCAAAGGCTCATACGGACATCGTCCTAGCCTTTCTCAGATCTCACGGATGGAAGGTGAACAAAGAAAAAAGTTCTCTGTCCCCGTCAACAAGAGTTCCCTTCTTGGGAACAATAATAGATTCCTTAGAAATGAGGATTTTTCTGACAGAGGTCAGAAAATCAAAACTTCTAAGCTCTTGTCAAGTACTTCATTCTGTTCCTCGTCCTTCCATAGCGCAGTGCATGGAAGTAATAGGATTGATGGTTGCAACAATGGACATAGTTCCTTTTGCACGAATTCATCTAAGACCATTACAACTGTGCATGCTCAGACAGTGGAATGGGGATTATACAGACTTGTCTCCGACGATTCAAGTAGATCAAAAGACCAGAGATTCACTCCGTTGGTGGCTGACCCTGGACAATCTGTCACAGGGAATGAGCTTCCGCAGACCAGAGTGGGTCATTGTCACGAGCCTAGTGGGCTGGGGCGCGGTCTGGGAATCCCTGAAAGCTCAGGGTCTATGGTCTCGGGAAGAGTCTCTTCTCCCGATAAACATTCTGGAACTGAGAGCGATATTCAATGCTCTCAGAGCTTGGCCTCAACTAGCAAAGGCCAAATTCATAAGGTTTCAGTCAGACAACATGACGACCGTTGCATATATCAATCATCAGGGGGGAACAAGGACTTCCCTGGCGATGAAAGAAGTGACCAAGATAATTCAATGGGCGGAGGATCAATCCTGCCACTTGTCTGCGATCCACATCCCAGGAGTGGAAAATTGGGAAGCGGATTTTCTGAGTCGTCAGACATTCCATCTGGGGGAGTGGGAACTCCATCCGGAAATCTTTGCCCAAATAACTCAATTATGGGGCATTCCAGACATCGATCTGATGGCGTCTCGTCAGAACTTCAAGGTTCCTTGCTACGGGTCCAGATCCAGGGATCCCAAGGCGACCCTAGTAGATGCACTAGTAGCACCTTGGACCTTCAACCTAGCTTATGTATTCCCACCGTTTCCTCTCATCCCCAGGCTGGTAGCCAGGATCAATCAGGAGAGGGCCTCGGTGATCTTGATAGCTCCTGCGTGGCCACGCAGGACTTGGTATGCAGACCTGGTCAATATGTCATCGGCTCCACCATGGAAGCTACCTTTGAGACAGGACCTTCTTGTTCAGGGTCCATTCGAACATCCGAATCTGGTTTCCCTCCAACTGACGGCTTGGACATTGAACGCTTGATTTTATCAAAGCGTGGGTTTTCAGATTCTGTAATAGATACTCTGATTCAGGCTAGAAAGCCTGTAACTAGAAAAATTTACCATAAAATATGGAAAAAATATATCTGTTGGTGTGAATCTAAAGGATTCCCATGGAACAAGATAAAAATTCCTAAGATTCTATCCTTTCTACAAGAAGGTTTGGAGAAAGGATTATCTGCAAGTTCTCTGAAGGGACAGATCTCTGCTTTATCTGTTTTACTTCACAAAAGACTGGCAGCTGTGCCAGATGTTCAAGCATTTGTTCAGGCTCTGGTTAGGATCAAGCCTGTTTACAGACCTTTGACTCCTCCCTGGAGTCTAAATCTAGTTCTTTCAGTTCTTCAAGGGGTTCCGTTTGAACCCTTACATTCCGTAGATATTAAGTTATTATCTTGGAAAGTTTTGTTTTTGGTTGCAATTTCTTCTGCTAGAAGAGTTTCAGAGTTATCTGCTCTGCAGTGTTCTCCGCCCTATCTGGTGTTCCATGCAGATAAGGTGGTTTTGCGTACTAAGCCTGGTTTTCTTCCGAAAGTTGTTTCCAACAAAAATATTAACCAGGAGATAGTTGTACCTTCTTTGTTTCCGAATCCAGTTTCAAAGAAGGAACGTTTGTTACACAATTTGGACGTAGTCCGTGCTCTAAAATTCTATTTAGAGGCTACTAAAGATTTCAGACAAACATCTTCCTTGTTTGTTGTTTATTCTGGTAAAAGGAGAGGTCAAAAAGCGACTTCTACCTCTCTTTCCTTTTGGCTTAAAAGCATTATCCGATTGGCTTATGAGACTGCCGGACGGCAGCCTCCTGAAAGAATCACAGCTCACTCCACTAGGGCTGTGGCTTCCACATGGGCCTTCAAGAACGAGGCTTCTGTTGACCAGATATGTAAGGCAGCGACTTGGTCTTCACTGCACACTTTTGCCAAATTTTACAAATTTGATACTTTTGCTTCTTCGGAGGCTATTTTTGGGAGAAAGGTTTTGCAAGCCGTGGTACCTTCCATTTAGGTGACCTGATTTGCTCCCTCCCTTCATCCGTGTCCTAAAGCTTTGGTATTGGTTCCCACAAGTAAGGATGACGCCGTGGACCGGACACACCAATGTTGGAGAAAACAGAATTTATGCTTACCTGATAAATTACTTTCTCCAACGGTGTGTCCGGTCCACGGCCCGCCCTGGTTTTTTAATCAGGTCTGATTAATTATTTTCTCTAACTACAGTCACCACGTTATCATATGGTTTCTCCTATATATATTTCCTCCTGTCCGTCGGTCGAATGACTGGGGTGGGCGGAGCCTAGGAGGGATCATGTGACCAGCTTTGCTGGGACTCTTTGCCATTTCCTGTTGGGGAAGAGAATATCCCACAAGTAAGGATGACGCCGTGGACCGGACACACCGTTGGAGAAAGTAATTTATCAGGTAAGCATAAATTCTGTTTTTTATAAGGAATTGCAGGAAGACTTTATATGGTTATATATTGTTGTTATACCATATAAGTAATATGTAACTGAAAATAAGTAATAGTATTAATAACAACTTTTGACATTTGCATAGTTCATCCCATATAGGAGAGATAAAGTTCATTGTAATAACCACTGAAATGTGAGAGACAAGTTGTATACAAACTGCAGGTGCTGACAGGGGCGTGTCCTGCTGCAAGACACAGCACACTGAATAGTGTTTGCAGCGTGGATAACTGAACACAGACCAGATAGTGTATTGAGAGCTGTGAGACACGCTGAGTTGCGAGGAGCTGTTTGACACGCTGAGATATGTAAAGCTGTGTGACGTCACAGAAAGTCCGTTACTGTCCGGTATGGAAATGAATCAAAGAATGGTTAAACATAATTATGAAACATACGTTGCAAATGTTAGAAGTATTTCAGAGACAAAGTCAGTTTAGTAATGTTCAAGAGAAAACATGACATTTGAAATTAGCCGTTAGATTAGGCTTCCAAAAGAAAGTAGAAGTGATACAAATACCGTAGTGATAGTAAGTAGAATCCTTTTGTTGGTAACAAAGTATAAAATCCTGTAGAGATGGAATCCTTACAAGCATATAGAATTAACATCTTATGACACTGTAATTCTTATTTCCATCTAAAGGGGAGGAGAGTCCATGGCTTCATTCATTACTTGTGGGAATTAAGTACCTGGCCACCAGGAGGAGGCAAAGACTCCCCAGCCAAAGGCTCAAATACCTCCCCCACTTCCCTCATCCCCCAGTCATTCTTTGCCTTTTATCACATGAGGTTGTCAGAGAAGGGTCGGAAGATTCAGAGTAGTGTCTTATGGAGGGTAGTACTCCTCGGAATGGGACTGGAGTTTTAAGTAGTCCTGTCAGCCTCTCAGTAAGAGCTTGGGGGAAAGTTAGAGTCTGGAGATGCAGGTAGAGTCTTTCTGCAAAACCATCCCGACTCATTTTAACAGCTCCATAAGCAATCAGTGTTGACGAGTTTCGCAGCCTGCTTTCTACACTCAAGTCCATGTCAGGAACGATTCTACTACACTGTCACACTTGAGAGGCCATGTTCCTGTTCCACGGCATAGATTCTGGTAAGATCATTTCTTTTTTTTTGAGAGGTGCGTTCCCTACATTCATCTCCGATTACACATACAGTGCCCCATGGCATGACCATTTCTCCTACTAGAGAGATCCGTTGGCCGCCAGATTTTGCGGATCAACTGCAAACGGTGGTGTCCTTCGATTCCTAAGCTTGATAAAGTATATGAGGACAGGGTGGTGCCTCAGACCTTCCCGGTTCCTGTTAAGATGGCTAACATTATTAAGAATGAATGGGAGAAATTAGGTTCTTCCTTTTCCCCTTACCGGACTCTCAGCTTGAGCTATGGGGGACTGTCCCTAAGGTGAGTGGTGCTATCTCTATGCTCGCAAAGCAGACGATGATTCCGCTTGAGGATAGTTCGTCATTTAAAGAGCCCATGGATAAAAAGTTAAAAAAACATGTTAAGAAAAATGTTTCAACACACAGGGTTTGTTTTTCAGCCGGCAGCAGCAGTAGCTGAGGTAGCCAGAGCTGCGACATATTGGTGTGAATCTCTGTTGGACATGGTCGAGAGGGAGACTCCCCTCTGCGAGATACAGGATAGAATTAAGGCCTTGAGGGTCACTAATTCTTTTATTTGTGATGCTATACCTTATTTGCCTGAATGCTAAGGTATCAGGTTTTTCCGTACTAGCCTGCAGGGCTCTGTGGCTAAAGTCGTGGTCTGCGGACATGACCTCTAAGTCTAGACCAGGATTGGACTCGATCATATCCACGGTTAGGCTAAGCCTAAGGGATCTACTTTTAGTCCCTTTCGTGCGGACAAGGCCCAATGCCAGCAGCCCGCCGCGAAAGCGGATCAGTCCAAGGGCCCTTGGAAGCCAACTCGGTCTTGGAATAAGTCCAAGCAGAACAATAAACCCGCCGAAACAAAGTCGGCATGAAGGGGTGGCCCCCGACCGGTCACCGGACCAAGTAGGCGGCAGATTATCTCTCTTCTCAGAGGCCTGGTTGCAGGACGTTCAGGACCCTTGGGTTCTGGAGGTCATCGCCCAGGGATACAGGATTGGGTTCAGATCTCATCCACCCAGGGGCAGATTCCTCCTGTCAAATCTGTCTTCCAGACCAGAAAAGAGACGCCTTTCTAGAATGTGTGAGGGATCTCTCTTCTCTCTGAGTTATTGTACCAGTACCCCAGCAGAAAGAGGTTTAGGGTACTATGAAAAACCTTTTCGTGGTCCCAAAGAAGCAGGGCACGTTCCACCCGATTCTAGACCTAAAATGTTTAAACAAGTTTCTGGCTGTTCCATCGTTCAAAATGGAAACAATCAGATCTATTCTGCCCTTAGTTCAAGAGGGGCAGTTCATGACAACAATTGGCTTGAAGGATGCCTACCTTCATGTGCCAATCCACAGGGATCACTTCAGGTTCCTGAGATTTGCGTTTATGGACCAACATTTCCAGTTTGTGGCCCTTTCCTTCGGTCTGGCGACGGCCTGAGGGTCTACACAAAGGTTGTGGGGGCGCTACTTGCAGTAGCTAGATCCAGAAGCATTGCTGTGGCGCCCTTTCTGGACAACATACTAGTCCAGGCGCCGTCGTTCAATATCGCAGAGGATCACTCGAGGGCCCTTCTTCTTTTGCTCTAATCTTACGGTTGGAAGATAAACTCAGGAAAGAGCTCCCTGATTCCCAGCAACAGAGTGGAGTTGCTGACTGATAATAGATTCTATATCCATGAGGATATTTCTCACAGATCAGCAACGCAGGAAGATTGTGTCCACCTGTCTTGCCCTTCAGTCCTCCTCCAGTCCCTCTGTGGCTCAGAGTATGGAGGTGATTGGGCTCATGGTGTCCAGCATCAATGTCATTCTATTCGCCAGGTTCCATCTAAGACCTCTTCAGTTGTGCATGTTGGGACAGTGGAACGGCGATCATACAGACCTATCCCAACAGATTTCTCTGGACGCTCGGACGAGGTTCTCCCTCTCTTGGTGGATCCGTCCGGAACAACTTTCCCAGGGGACGTCCTTCCTGAGACCGTCCTGAGAGATTGTGACCATGGACACGAGTCTGGCGGGATGGGCAGCTATTTGGGGTGCCAGGATGGTGGTCTCAAGAGGAGTCTCTTGTCCCGATCAATATTCTGCAACTTCGAGCAATCTACAATGCTCTGAAGTTCAGTTTCATCAGGTTCCAGACAGACGACATTACCTCGGTGGCTTACATCAACCATCAGGGGGGGGACGAGAAGCTCCCTAGCGATGAGGGAGGTTTCTCAGATATTGGAATGGGCAGGGTCCCACAGCTGCTCGCTCTCAGCAATCCACATTCTGGGTGTGGACAACTGGGAAGCCGATTTTCTCAGCAGGCAATCCTTCCATCCGGGGGAATGGTCTCTCCATCCCAAGGTGTTTGCAGAGATTTGTCTAAGATGGGGGACGCCGGAGATAGATCTAATGGCGTCCAGACTCAATTGCAAGCTACCCAAATACGGGTCGCAGTCCAGAGATCTCCAGGCAGAGCTGATAGATGCCTTAGCAGTGCCTTGGGGGTTCAACCTAGTTTTCATTTTTCCACCGTTGCCACTTCTACCTCTTGTAGTGGCCTGCATCAAACAAGAGCAAGCTTTGGCTATTCTGATTGCTTCATCGTGGCCGCGGAAGTCGTGATTTGCGGATCTGGTGGGGATGTCATCTTCACCATGGAGGTTACCCTGTCGCAGGGATCTGTTGATACAGGGTCCCTTTCAACCTCAAAATCTAGATTGTCTGAGGCTGACTGCGTGGAGATTGAACGCTTAGTCTTGGACAGGAGAAGGTTTTCTGAGAGAGTGATTGATACTCTTTTTCAGGCCATGAAGCCGGTCACTCGTCGCATCTATCATAAGGTTTGGATGGCTTACTTGTCCTGGTGTGAGAAGCATGGATATCCTTGGAACAAGGTTAAGGTATCCAGGATTCTGTCCTTTCTCCAGGATGGACTGGAGAAAGGGCTTGCCGGCAGTTCCTTAAAGGGACAGATTTCGGCATTATCTGTTTTGTTGCACAAGAGGCTTGCTGAGCTTCCGGATATTCATTCTTTTGTTCAGGCCCTGTCTAGAATCAGGCCTGTTTTCTCCAACATAGGTGTGTCCGGTCCACGGCGTCATCCTTACTTGTGGGATATTCTCTTCCCCAACAGGAAATGGCAAAGAGCCCAGCAAAGCTGGTCACATGATCCCTCCTAGGCTCCGCCTTCCCCAGTCATTCTCTTTGCCGTTGCACAGGCAACATCTCCACGGAGATGGCTCAGAGTTTTTTGGTGTTTAAATGTAGTTTTTATTCTTCTATCAAGAGTTTGTTATTTTAAAATAGTGCTGGTATGTACTATTTACTCTGAAACAGAAAAGAGATGAAGATTTCTGTTTGTAAGAGGAAAATGATTTTAGCAACCGTTACTAAAATCGATGGCTGTTTCCACACAGGACTGTTGAGAGGAATTAACTTCAGTTGGGGGAAACAGTGAGCAGACTTTGGCTGCTTGAGGTATGACACATTTCTAACAAGACTTGGTAATGCTGGAAGCTGTCATTTTCCCTATGGGATCCGGTAAGCCATTTTCTTAATTTTCAATATAAGAATAAAAGGGCTTCACAAGGGCTTTAAAGACTGGTAGACATTTTTCTGGGCCAAAACGATTACTTTATAAGCATATTTAATGGTTTATAACTTTGGAGAGTTATTTTAATCTTGGGAATTTTATTAAAAAAACGGCAGGCACTGTATTGGACACCTTTTTCACTGGGGGCCTTTTCTAGTCATAGGCAGAGCCTCATTTTCGCGCCACTAATGCGCAGTTGTTTTTGAGAAGCAAGGCATGCAGATGCATGTGTGAGGAGCTCAGATCCACTGAAAAAGCTTATTGAAGGCGTCATTTGGTATCGTATTCCCCTCTGGGCTTGGTTGGGTCTCAGCAAAGCAGATACCAGGGACTGTATAGGGGTTAAATGTAAAAACGGCTCCGGTTCCGTTATTTTAAGAGTTAAAGCTTTCAAATTTGGTGTGCAATACTTTTAAGGCTTTATGACACTGTGGTGAAATTTTGGTGAATTTTGAACATTTCCTTCATACTTTTGCGTATATTCAGTAAAAAAGTGTGTTCAGTTTAAAATTTAAAGAGACAGTAACGGTTTTATTTTAAAACGTTTTTTGTGCTTTGTTATCAAGTTTATGCCTATTAACATGTCTGAACTATCAGATAGACGATGTTCTGTATGTTCGGAAGCCAAGGTTCCTCTCCATTTAAATATATGTGATGAATGTGACAAACAAAGTAGGGACAATGATGCCACTGATAATAATGTTGCCCAAAATGATTCCTTAAGTGAGGGGAGTAAGCATGGTACTGCATCATCTCCTTCTATGTCTACACCAGTCTTGCCCACCCAGGAGGTCCCTAGTGAATCTAGTGCGCCAATCCTCCTTACTATGCAACAATTAACGGCTGTAATGGATAATTCTATTAAAAACATTTTAGCCAAAATGCCCACTTATCAGCGAAAGCGCGACTGCTCTGTTTTAGATACTGAAGAGCATGAGGACGCTGATGATAATGGTTCTGACATGCCCTTACACCAGTCTGAAGGGGCTAGGGAGGTTTTGTCTGAGGGAGAAATTTCAGATTCAGGAAAAATTTCTCAACAAGCTGAACCTGACGTTATTACATTTAAATTTAAATTGGAACATCTCCGCGCTCTGCTTAAGGAGGTGTTATCTACTCTGGATGATTGTGACAATTTGGTCATTCCAGAGAAATTATGTAAGATGGACAGGTTCCTAGAGGTCCCGGTGCCCCCCGAAGCTTTTCCTATACCCAAGCGGGTGGCGGACATTGTAAATAAAGAATGGGAAAGGCCCGGCATACCTTTTGTCCCTCCCCCTATATTTAAGAAATTATTTCCTATGGTCGACCCCAGGAAGGAATTATGGCAGACAGTCCCCAAGGTCGAGGGGGCGGTTTCTACTCTAAACAAACGCACCACTATCCCTATAGAAGATAGTTGTGCTTTCAAAGATCCTATGGATAAAAAATTAGAGGGTTTGCTTAAAAAGATGTTTGTTCAGCAAGGTTACCTTCTACAACCAATTTCATGCATTGTTCCTGTCACTACAGCAGCGTGTTTCTGGTTCGAGGAACTAGAAAAGTCGCTCAATCAAGCATCCTCTTATGAGGAGGTTATGGACAGAGTTCAAGCACTTAAGTTGGCTAACTCTTTTACCTTAGACGCCACTTTGCAATTAGCTAGATTAGCGGCGAAAAATTCAGGTTTTGCTATTGTGGCGCGCAGAGCGCTTTGGCTGAAGTCTTGGTCAGCGGATGTGTCCTCCAAGAACAGATTGCTTAACATCCCTTTCAAGGGGAAAACGCTGTTTGGCCCTGACTTGAAAGAGATTATTTCAGACATCACTGGGGGAAAGGGCCACGCCCTTCCTCAGGATAGGTCTTTTAAGGCTAAAAATAAAACAAATTTTCGTCCCTTTCGCAGAAACGGACCAGCCTCGAATTCTACATCCTCTAAGCAAGAGGGTAATTCTTCTCAAACCAAGCCAGCCTGGAGACCGATGCAAGGCTGGAACAAAGGTAAGCAGGCCAAGAAGCCCGCTACCGCTACCAAGACAGCATGAGATGCTGGCCCCCGATCCGGGACCGGATCTGGTGGGGGGCAGACTCTCTCTCTTCGCTCAGGCTTGGGCAAGAGATGTTCAGGATCCTTGGGCGCTAGAAATAGTTTCTCAAGGTTATCTCCTGGAATTCAAGGAACTACCCCCAAGGGGAAGGTTCCACAGGTCTCAATTGTCTTCAGACCAAATAAAAAGACAGGCATTCTTACATTGTGTAGAAGACCTGTTAAAAATGGGAGTGATTCATCCTGTTCCATTAGGAGAACAAGGGATGGGGTTTTACTCCAATCTGTTCATAGTTCCCAAAAAAGAGGGAACATTCAGGCCAATTTTGGATCTCAAGATCCTAAACAAATTTCTCAAGGTCCCATCGTTCAAGATGGAAACCATTCGGACAATTCTTCCTACCATCCAGGAAGGTCAATTCATGACCACGGTGGATTTAAAGGATGCGTATCTACATATTCCTATCCACAAGGAACATCATCGGTTCCTAAGATTCGCCTTTCTGGACAAGCATTACCAGTTTGTGGCACTTCCATTCGGACTAGCCACTGCTCCAAGAATTTTCACAAAGGTACTAGGGTCCCTTCTAGCGGTGCTAAGGCCAAGGGGCATTGCAGTAGTACCCTACTTGGACGACATACTGATTCAAGCGTCGTCTCTACCACAAGCAAAGGCTCATACGGACATTGTCCTAGCCTTTCTCAGATCTCACGGGTGGAAAGTGAACGTAGAAAAAAGTTCTCTATTCCCGTCAACAAGAGTTCCCTTCTTGGGAACAATAATAGACTCCTTGGAAATGAAGATTTTTCTGACAGAAGCCAGAAAATCAAAACTTCTAAGCTCTTGTCAAGTACTTCATTCTGTTCTTCTTCCTTCCATAGCGCAGTGCATGGAAGTAATAGGTTTGTTGGTTGCGGCAATGGACATAGTTCCTTTTGCGCGAATTCATCTAAGACCATTACAACTGTGCATGCTCAGACAGTGGAATGGGGATTATACAGATTTGTCCCCGACGATCCAAGTAGATCAGAGGACCAGAGATTCACTCCGTTGGTGGCTGACCCTGGACAACCTGTCCCAAGGGATGAGCTTCAGAAGACCAGAGTGGGTCATTGTAACGACCGACGACAGCCTGGTGGGCTGGGGCGCGGTCTGGAAACACCTGAAGGCTCAGGGTCTATGGTCTCGGGAAGAATCTCTTCTCCCGATAAACATTCTGGAACTGAGAGCGATATTCAATGCTCTCAAGGCTTGGCCTCAACTAGCAAAGGCCAAATTCATAAGGTTTCAATCAGACAACATGACGACTGTTGCATATATCAACCATCAGGGGGGAACAAGGAGTTCCCTGGCGATGGAAGAAGTGACCAAAGTAATTCAATGGGCGGAGCTTCACTCCTGCCACTTGTCTGCAATCCACATCCCAGGAGTGGAAAATTGGGAAGCGGATTTTCTGAGTCGTCAGACATTTCATCCGGGGGAGTGGGAACTCCATCCGGAAATCTTTGCCCAAATAACTCAATTATGGGGCATTCCAGACATGGATCTGATGGCGTCTCATCAGAACTTCAAGGTTCCTTGCTACGGGTCCAGATCCAGGGATCCCAAGGCGACTCTAGTAGATGCACTAGTAGCGCCCTGGACCTTCAACCTAGCTTATGTGTTCCCACCGTTTCCTCTCATTCCCAGGCTGGTAGCCAGGATCAATCAAGAGAGGGCTTCGGTGATCTTGATAGCTCCTGCGTGGCCACGCAGAACTTGGTATGCAGACCTGGTGAATATGTCATCGGCTCCACCATGGAAGCTACCTTTGAGACGGGACCTTCTTGTTCAAGGTCCGTTCGAACATCCGAATCTGGCATCACTCCAACTGACTGCTTGGAAATTGAACGCTTGATTTTATCAAGGCGTGGGTTCTCAGATTCTGTCATTGATACTCTTATTCAGGCTAGAAAGCCTGTAACTAGGAAAATTTACCATAAAGTATGGAAGAAATATATCTGTTGGTGCGAATCGAAAGGATTCCCATGGAACAGGGTAAAAATTCCTAAGATTCTATCCTTTCTACAAGAGGGTTTGGAGAAAGGATTATCTGCAAGTTCTTTGAAGGGACAGATTTCTGCTTTATCTGTTTTACTTCACAAGAAGCTGGCGGCTGTGCCAGATGTTCAGGCTTTTGTTCAGGCTCTGGTTAGAATCAAGCCTGTTTACAAGCCTTTGACTCCTCCTTGGAGTCTCAATTTAGTTCTTTCAGTTCTTCAAGGGGTTCCGTTTGAACCCTTACATTCCGTAGATATTAAGTTATTATCTTGGAAAGTTTTATTTTTGGTTGCAATTTCTTCTGCTAGAAGAGTTTCAGAGTTATCTGCTCTGCAGTGTTCTCCTCTTTATCTGGTGTTCCATGCAGATAAGGTGGTTTTGCGTACTAAACCTGGTTTTCTTCCGAAAGTTGTTTCTAATAAAAATATTAACCAGGAGATAGTTGTGCCTTCTTTGTGTCCGAATCCAGTTTCAAAGAAGGAAAGTTTGTTGCACAATTTGGATGTAGTTCGTGCTCTAAAATTCTATTTAGAGGCTACAAAGGATTTCAGACAAACATCTTCCTTGTTTGTTGTTTATTCTGGTAAAAGGAGAGGTCAAAAAGCAACTTCTACCTCTCTCTCTTTTTGGCTTAAAAGCATCATCAGATTGGCTTATGAGACTGCCGGACGGCAGCCTCCTGAAAGAATCACAGCTCATTCCACTAGGGCTGTGGCTTCCACATGGGCCTTCAAGAATGAGGCTTCTGTTGACCAGATATGTAAGGCAGCGACTTGGTCTTCACTGCACACTTTTACCAAATTTTACAAATTTGATACTTTTGCTTCTTCTGAGGCTATTTTTGGGAGAAAGGTTTTGCAAGCCGTGGTGCCTTCCATCTAGGTGACCTGATTTGCTCCCTCCCATCATCCGTGTCCTAAAGCTTTGGTATTGGTTCCCACAAGTAAGGATGACGCCGTGGACCGGACACACCTATGTTGGAGAAAACAGAATTTATGTTTACCTGATAAATTACTTTCTCCAACGGTGTGTCCGGTCCATGGCCCGCCCTGGTTTTTTAATCAGGTCTGATGATTTAATTTCTCTAACTACAGTCACCACGGTATCATATGATTTCTCCTATGCAAATATTCCTCCTTTACGTCGGTCGAATGACTGGGGAAGGCGGAGCCTAGGAGGGATCATGTGACCAGCTTTGCTGGGCTCTTTGCCATTTCCTGTTGGGGAAGAGAATATCCCACAAGTAAGGATGACGCCGTGGACCGGACACACCGTTGGAGAAAGTAATTTATCAGGTAAACATAAATTCTGTTTTTAGACAGTCCGCTCCTCCTTGGAACTTGAACTTGGTTCTGACGGTGTTGCAGAGGGTTCCGTTTGAACCTATGCACTCTATTGACATTAAGATTCTTTCCTGGAAGGTTCTCTTACTGTTGGTTATTGTATCGGCTCGCAGAGTCTCTGAGCTGGCGGCCTTGCAATTTGAGCCTTCTTATTTGGTCTTTCACGTGGATAAGGCTATTCTTCGCACTGGTTTGGGATTTCTTCCCAAAGTTGTGTCTAACCGTAACATCAATCAGGAAATAGTAGTTCCTCCTTTGTGTCCTAACCCCTCTTCTCCTAAGGAGAGGTTACTTCATAATTTGGATGTGGTTCGAGCCTTGACATTTTATCTTCAGGCTACAAAGGATTTCAGACAATCTACATCTTTTTGTGGTGTATTCAGGGGAGCGCAAGTGGCAGAAAGCTTCTTCAACTTCTTTGTCCTTTTGGTTGAGGAGCATGATTCGCTTAGCTTAATGAGACAGCGGGACATACGCCTCCTCAGAGGATCACGGCTCATTCGACTAGAGC
The DNA here is from genome assembly GCF_027579735.1 of Bombina bombina. Taxonomy (NCBI): domain Eukaryota; kingdom Metazoa; phylum Chordata; class Amphibia; order Anura; family Bombinatoridae; genus Bombina; species Bombina bombina. Next base: position 346,899,306 of record NC_069503.1, read on the forward strand.
TGTGGCTTCTTCTTGGACCTTCAAGAATGAGGCCTCTATGTAAGGCGGCTACCTGGTGGTCCTTACATACCTTTACAAAATTTTACAAATTTGATGTTTTTGCTTCGGCTGAAGCAGTTTTTGGGAGAAAGGTTTTACAGGCTATGGTGCCCTCAGATTAGGGTCCGCCTACTTTTGCCCTCCCTTTTTTCATTGTGTCCTCTAGAGCTTGGGTATTTGTTCCCACAAGTAAGGAATGAAGCCGTGGACTCTCCTCCCCTTTAGATGGAAAACATAAATTATGCTTACCTGATCATTTTATTTCCATCGTGGGGAGGAGAATCCACGGCTCCCGCCCGTTGCTCCGGTGGGCAGACCTAAATTTAGTTTTTGTTCTTCTGGCACCATTTATACCCTGATATTTATCCTACTGTTCCTTGTTCCCTCGACAGAATGACTGGGGGATGAGGGAAGTGGGGGAGGTATTTGAGCCTTTGGCTGGGGTGTCTTTGCCTCTTCCTGGTGGCCAGATTCTTAATTCCCACAAGTAATGAATGAAGCTGTGGACTCCTCGCCACGATGGAAATAAAATTATCAGGTAAGCATAATTTATGTTTTCACATTGTGCTACACACCAAGATGTACATTGTCTTTGTTTACTTGATTTATCATCAAAAAGGGAACTAGGTAAAAGTTGACCTAGGGTTGCAAGAGCCATGTAAGCCTCCTTTGCAAAGTATTCCCACCATTTTTGTTGAACAACACAATAAACCTAGTGGTGATTTTATCCAGATTCATATAATGCAAATTATAATAGGGTTTAAACAACAGTCACTTTGTATACAAAGTAAACAGTGGGCGCTATACTACACACAATACTTATAAATAAAAGAAAAAATCCTCGTATCTGATACAGAAAAATATTTAAAGTCACATATCAGTCTCTGTATTCCACATATAAAAGATTCATAGTGGATGACTTTGCCTTTTTTTTTTTTATTTATGAGAGTCTTATTTAACAAAACGCTAAATGTGTCCATAATATACAGATGAAGACTGTCTCTACTAATCATAATATTAAAATGTGGTAGACATCGCCCTATTTTCTGCTCCAAGACCTACAAGAATTACTCTGCAGCACATAAACAAGGAGGACAGACATTGTTATAATTCAGGGAAGCGCAAGCGACAGAAAGCCTCTTCAACTTCTTTGTCCTTTTGGTTGAGGAGCATGATTCGCTTAGCTTAATGAGACAGCGGGACATACATCAGAGTGTTATTCTGGCCTCTTATTATTCTAGATCAGTGTACCTAAAAAGGTCTAAGGACACTCCCTACAAAGAAAGAAAAATTTAAATTTAATTATATCTGTTATATGTCCATTGCACATATGATGCTACATATATTCAGATTATAAAGGGACTTGTATAGATATTCATTAGATCAGGGGTGCCCAATGGGTAGATCCTTAAGGCGCTGCTGGTAGATCGCGGCCGATGTGATCAAAATTATGTGGTTAAGTTACGCGATCGCAACACTGGGACATGAGTAGAGTATGGTTGCTAGGGATACCGTTTTATCTACCTAAGTGTTTGAAGGGGCGGGTCATTAAACAGTGTGATGGTCGGACACGAAAAGTCCTACAGGATTGGATCTTGAGGGACATCGATTTCAACCACTCAATGTAGATGATTTTTGAACAATAAAACAATTGGCCTATCAAAAGCATGGTTTAGTGAGTACTCTCCCAATGGATATGGCGATATAGTATAGTTAGGAGGGTAAGCATCAATAGATAGAAAAAGTAAATGTGGAGGCTGCTGTGCTATGCTAAAAGAACAAGTCTGATTGACGTCTGGCAAATGAACGTGTTGACCAGGTAATAAATGGTCTGCATGGCGTGCTATTGAAATTTATTTGTGTAACCCTCATTGGGTCATATCAGGCCAAGCCTGCGGGTCAAAGTAAAGGGGGTCAGTGGCAGTAATATGAATGCAGTGTTCTGTAACATGGGATTGCACCTGTTAACCCAAATTAAAGTCAGTGCTACTTTTGTCATCAGGATTAATCTGTTGTATCTTTATGCTTTTGCACATCCATGTGTTGCTAAATCATGCAACTTTAAAGGGATATGAAACACATTTTATTTTCTCCAACATAGGTGTGTCCGGTCCACGGCGTCATCCTTACTTGTGGGATATTCTCTTCCCCAACAGGAAATGGCAAAGAGCCCAGCAAAGCTGGTCACATGATCCCTCCTAGGCTCCGCCTACCCCAGTCATTCTCTTTGCCGTTGTACAGGCAACATCTCCACGGAGATGGCTTAGAGTTTTTTAGTGTTTAACTGTAGTTTTTTATTATTCAATCAAGAGTTTGTTGTTTTAAAATAGTGCTGGTATGTACTATTTACTCTGAAACAGAAAAGAGATGAAGATTTCTGTTTGTATGAGGAAAATGATTTTAGCAACCGTTACTAAAATCCATGGCTGTTCCACACAGGACTGTTGAGAGGAATTAACTTCAGTTGGGGGAACAGTGAGCAGTCTTTTGCTGCTTGAGGTATGACACATTCTAACAAGACGATGTAATGCTGGAAGCTGTCATTTTCCCTATGGGATCCGGTAAGCCATTTTTATTCAGACAGTAAATAAGGGCTTCACAAGGGCTTATTAAGACTGTAGACATTTTCTGGGCTAAATCGATTCATATATTACACATATTTAGCCTTGAGGAATCATTTAATCTGGGTATTTTTGTTAAATAATATCGGCAGGCACTGTTTTAGACACCTTATTCTCTAGGGGCTTTCCCTAATCATAGGCAGAGCCTCATTTTCGCGCCGGTATTGCGCACTTGTTTTTGAGAAGCATGACATGCAGTCGCATGTGTGAGGAGCTCTGATACATAGAATAGACTTTCTGAAGGCGTCATTTGGTATCGTATTCCCCTTTGGGCTTGGTTGGGTCTCAGCAAAGCAGATACCAGGGACTGTAAAGGGGTTAAAGTTAAAAACGGCTCCGGTTCCGTTATTTTAAGGGTTAAAGCTTCCAAATTTGGTGTGCAATACTTTTAAGGCTTTAAGACACTGTGGTGAAATTTTGGTGAATTTTGAACAATTCCTTCATACTTTTTCGCAATTGCAGTAATAAAGTGTGTTCAGTTTAAAATTTAAAGTGACAGTAACGGTTTTATTTTAAAACGTTTTTTGTACTTTGTTATCAAGTTTATGCCTGTTTAACATGTCTGAACTACCAGATAGACTGTGTTCTGAATGTGGGGAAGCCAAGGTTCCTTCTCATTTAAATAAATGTGATTTATGTGACACTGAAAATGATGCCCAAGATGATTCCTCAAGTGAGGGGAGTAAGCATGGTACTGCATCATTCCCTCCTTCGTCTACACGAGTCTTGCCCACTCAGGAGGCCCCTAGTACATCTAGCGCGCCAATACTCCTTACTATGCAACAATTAACGGCTGTAATGGATAATTCTATCAAAAACATTTTAGCCAAAATGCCCACTTATCAGCGTAAGCGCGACTGCTCTGTTTTAGATACTGAAGAGCATGAGGACGCTGATGATAATGGTTCTGAAATGCCCCTACACCAGTCTGAGGGGGCCAGGGAGGTTTTGTCTGAGGGAGAAATTTCAGATTCAGGGAAAATTTCTCAACAAGCTGAACCCGATGTGATTACATTTAAATTTAAGTTGGAACATCTCCGCGCTCTGCTTAAGGAGGTATTATCCACTCTGGATGATTGTGAGAATTTGATCATCCCAGAGAAACTATGTAAAATGGACAAGTTCCTAGAGGTCCCGGGGCTCCCAGAAGCTTTTCCTATACCCAAGCGGGTGGCGGACATTGTAAATAAAGAATGGGAAAGGCCCGGTATACCTTTCGTCCCTCCCCCCATATTTAAAAAATTGTTTCCTATGGTCGACCCTAGAAAGGACTTATGGCAGACTGTCCCCAAGGTCGAGGGAGCGGTTTCTACTTTAAACAAACGCACCACTATACCCATAGAAGATAGTTGTGCTTTCAAAGATCCTATGGATAAAAAATTAGAAGGTTTGCTTAAAAAGATGTTTGTTCAGCAAGGTTACCTTCTACAACCAATTTCATGCATTGTCCCTGTCACTACAGCCGCGTGTTTCTGGTTCGATGAGCTAGTAAAGGCGATCAATAGTGATTCTCCTCCTTATGAGGAGATTATGGACAGAATCCGTGCTCTCAAATTGGCTAATTCTTTCACCCTAGACGCCACTTTGCAATTGGCTAGGTTAGCGGCGAAGAATTCTGGGTTTGCTATTGTGGCGCGTAGAGCGCTTTGGTTGAAATCTTGGTCAGCGGATGCGTCTTCCAAGAACAAACTCCTTAACATTCCTTTCAAGGGGAAAACGCTGTTTGGCCCTGACTTGAAAGAGATTATCTCTGATATCACTGGGGGTAAGGGCCACGCCCTTCCTCAGGATAGGTCTTTCAAGGCCAAAAATAAACCTAATTTTCGTCCCTTTCGTAGAAACGGACCAGCCCCAAGTGCTACGTCCTCTAAGCAAGAGGGTAATACTTCTCAAGCCAAGCCAGCCTGGAGACCAATGCAAGGCTGGAACAAGGGAAAGCAGGCCAAGAAACCTGCCACTGCTACCAAGACAGCATGAAATGTTGGCCCCCGATCCGGGACCGGATCTGGTGGGGGGCAGACTCTCTCTCTTCGCTCAGGCTTGGGCAAGAGATGTTCTGGATCCTTGGGCGCTAGAAATAGTCTCCCAAGGTTATCTTCTGGAATTCAAGGGGCTTCCCCCAAGGGGGAGGTTCCACAGGTCTCAATTGTCTTCAGACCACATAAAGAGACAGGCATTCTTACATTGTGTAGAAGACCTGTTAAAAATGGGAGTGATTCATCCTGTTCCATTAGGAGAACAAGGGATGGGGTTCTACTCCAATCTGTTCATAGTTCCCAAAAAAGAGGGAACGTTCAGACCAATCTTAGATCTCAAGATCTTAAACAAGTTTCTCAAGGTTCCATCGTTCAAAATGGAAACCATTCGAACAATTCTTCCTTCCATCCAGGAAGGTCAATTCATGACCACGGTGGATTTAAAGGATGCGTATCTACATATTCCTATCCACAAGGAACATCATCGGTTCCTAAGGTTCGCATTCCTGGACAAGCATTACCAGTTCGTGGCGCTTCCTTTCGGATTAGCCACTGCTCCAAGGATTTTCACAAAGGTACTAGGGTCCCTTCTAGCGGTGCTAAGACCAAGGGGCATTGCAGTAGTACCTTACTTGGACGACATTCTGATTCAAACGTCGTCCCTTCCTCAAGCAAAGGCTCACACGGACATAGTCCTGGCCTTTCTCAGATCTCACGGATGGAAAGTGAACGTGGAAAAGAGTTCTCTATCTCCGTCGACGAGGGTTCCCTTCTTGGGAACAATAATTGACTCCTTAGAAATGAGGATTTTTCTGACAGAGGCCAGAAAAACAAAACTTCTAAACTCTTGTCAAACACTTCATTCCGTTCCTCTTCCTTCCATAGCGCAGTGCATGGAAGTAATAGGTTTGATGGTAGCGGCAATGTACATAGTTCCTTTTGCGCGCATTCATCTAAGACCATTACAACTGTGCATGCTCAGTCAGTGGAATGGGGACTATACAGACTTGTCTCCGAAGATACAAGTAAATCAGAGGACCAGAGACTCACTCCGTTGGTGGCTGTCCCTGGACAACCTGTCACAAGGGATGACCTTCCGCAGACCAGAGTGGGTCATTGTCACGACCGACGCCAGTCTGATGGGCTGGGGCGCGGTCTGGGGATCCCTGAAAGCTCAGGGTCTTTGGTCTCGGGAAGAATCTCTTCTACCGATAAATATTCTGGAACTGAGAGCGATATTCAATGCTCTCAAGGCTTGGCCTCAGCTAGCAAAGGCCAAGTTCATACGGTTTCAATCAGACAACATGACGACTGTTGCGTACATCAACCATCAGGGGGGAACAAGGAGTTCCCTGGCGATGGAAGAAGTGACCAAAATCATTCAATGGGCGGAGACTCACTCCTGCCACCTGTCTGCAATCCACATCCCAGGAGTGGAAAATTGGGAAGCGGATTTTCTGAGTCGTCAGACATTACATCCGGGGGAGTGGGAACTCCATCCGGAAATCTTTGCCCAAATTACTCAACTGTGGGGCATTCCAGACATGGATCTGATGGCCTCTCGGCAGAACTTCAAGGTTCCTTGCTACGGGTCCAGATCCAGGGATCCCAAGGCGACTCTAGTAGATGCACTAGTAGCACCTTGGACCTTCAAACTAGCTTATGTATTCCCGCCGTTTCTTCTCATCCCCAGGCTGGTAGCCAGGATCAATCAGGAGAGGGCGTCGGTGATCTTGATAGCTCCTGCGTGGCCACGCAGGACTTGGTATGCAGATCTGGTGAATATGTCATCGGCTCCACCATGGAAGCTACCTTTGAGACGAGACCTTCTTGTTCAAGGTCCGTTCGAACATCCGAATCTGGTCTCACTCCAGCTGACTGCTTGGAGATTGAACGCTTGATCTTATCAAAACGAGGGTTCTCAGATTCTGTTATTGATACTCTTGTTCAGGCCAGAAAGCCTGTAACTAGAAAAATTTACCACAAAATATGGAAAAAATATATCTGTTGGTGTGAATCTAAAGGATTCCCTTGGGACAAGGTAAAGATTCCTAAGATTCTATCCTTTCTTCAAGAAGGATTGGAGAAAGGATTATCTGCTAGTTCCTTGAAGGGACAGATTTCTGCCTTGTCTGTGTTACTTCACAAAAAACTGGCAGCTGTGCCAGATGTTCAAGCCTTTGTTCAGGCTCTGGTTAGAATCAAGCCTGTTTACAAACCTTTGACTCCTCCTTGGAGTCTCAACTTAGTTCTTTCAGTTCTTCAGGGGGTTCCGTTTGAACCCTTACATTCCGTTGATATTAAGTTATTATCTTGGAAAGTTTTGTTTTTGGTTGCAATTTCTTCTGCTAGAAGAGTTTCAGAATTATCTGCTCTGCAGTGTTCTCCTCCTTATCTGGTGTTCCATGCAGATAAGGTGGTTTTACGTACTAAACCTGGTTTTCTTCCAAAAGTTGTTTCTAACAAAAACATTAACCAGGAGATAGTCGTGCCTTCATTGTGTCCGAAACCAGTTTCGAAGAAGGAACGTTTGTTGCACAATTTGGATGTTGTTCGCGCTCTAAAATTCTATTTAGATGCTACAAAGGATTTTAGACAAACATCTTCCTTGTTTGTTGTTTATTCTGGTAAAAGGAGAGGTCAAAAAGCAACTTCTACCTCTCTCTCTTTTTGGATTAAAAGCATCATCAGATTGGCTTACGAGACTGCCGGACGGCAGCCTCCTGAGAGAATCACAGCTCATTCCACTAGGGCTGTGGCTTCCACATGGGCCTTCAAGAACGAGGCTTCTGTTGATCAGATATGTAGGGCAGCGACTTGGTCTTCACTGCACACTTTTACCAAATTTTACAAGTTTGATACTTTTGCTTCTTCTGAGGCTATTTTTGGGAGAAAGGTTTTGCAAGCCGTGGTGCCTTCCATTTAGGTGACCTGATTTGCTCCCTCCCTTCATCCGTGTCCTAAAGCTTTGGTATTGGTTCCCACAAGTAAGGATGACGCCGTGGACCGGACACACCTATGTTGGAGAAAACAGAATTTATGTTTACCTGATAAATTACTTTCTCCAACGGTGTGTCCGGTCCACGGCCCGCCCTGGTTTTTTAATCAGGTCTGATATTTTATTTTCTTTAACTACAGTCACCACGGTATCATATGGTTTCTCCTATGCAAATATTCCTCCTTAACGTCGGTCGAATGACTGGGGTAGGCGGAGCCTAGGAGGGATCATGTGACCAGCTTTGCTGGGCTCTTTGCCATTTCCTGTTGGGGAAGAGAATATCCCACAAGTAAGGATGACGCCGTGGACCGGACACACCGTTGGAGAAAGTAATTTATCAGGTAAACATAAATTCTGTTTTTTTCATGATTCAGATATAGAACATGCAATTTTAAACAACTTTCTAATTTACTCCTATTATCAATTTTTCTTCATTCTCTTGGTATCTTTATTTGAAAAAGCAGGAATGTAAGCTAAGGAGCCGTCCCATTTTTAGTGGGTAGATCTCGTTGAGTTGGTCGTTTGAAAAGTAGATCCCAACACAAAAAAGTGTGGGCATTCCCTGCATTAGATAATATAACTATATATCCACTTTCACAATATGTCTTCTGAAAAACTTGCTAAAGCTGATAAACTTGCTAAAAAACAAACAGCTCTGCCAATCTCCATCAGCAATTTTTTCCAATCTCAAGAACCTGTAACTACAGAAGTAGTAGACATCACACCAGGTTCAAATAAATCCAAAATTTCTTCAGCGTCAGTAGCTATCTCAAATGAAGATGCAAATCAGCTGACAGCCAACTTGCCAACAAAAGCAGATTTTGACTCCCTCAGATCATTAATAACTACCTAATTGGCAAATATGAAGAAAGATATGAATGAGATTGGCCAAACAATAGAAAAGATAGAAGGAAACCCAGGATATAATGAGTAACCTATTTGATAATCTTTGAACTCAAACAAATGTACAGGATTCAAAATTAGAAGCTCTCCAAAAAAAATTGGAAGATCTGGACAATAGGGGACATCGCAATAATATGGGGTATCCCTGAATCGATAGCTCAAGCAGATTTATTTATTTACAGGTACTATTCCAGCATCTACTTTTGGGTCTCCAGATGCAAGATTTGGAACTAGAAACCCCTCACAGAGACCAATGCCTGCGCATAACACTCCACCTAGAGATATAATTATACAGTTTTTCAGATTCCTGGATAAAGAATCAATCTGGCAGAGAGCAAGATCACTACAAAAATTCTAATCTCGATCACTATCTTAAGATTTATTTGGATTTAAGCCCCACTACAATTCAGAAATGTAAAAATGCATGCTTCATCACAAGAGAGCTACAAGAAAAGAACATTAAATACAGATGGGGGTTACCTTTTAGCCTGCAAGTAACACATGAAGGTCATACATTTAGCTATAAAGGACCACAAAACTTGGACACTTTCTCAAAAAATATAAACATCACATTCAAAACACTGGATATCTCAGAAGTCTCCAATGGAGCCCATTCGAATTCGGCAGTACAACATCCTTCACAAGCACAAACACAAAGATGGACTAAAGTCCCTCCTAGAAAGAGAAAAAATAAAGTACCTATATCGTTCGCTCAGGAAGAAAGTGAACTAACCGGAATATAAGACAGATACGATAAATGAGTGAGATCTACTTCATTTCATTTACATTATTAGACTTCAGGGAGGGATATTATATAGTCCCAAGACTAAAGAACTATTGTCTGTGTAACCCTGTTGTTTTCACTTTCTTGGCATCCTTGAGTTAATAATTACTGAAGTTATATTTAGGTGCATAATCTGATACAGAACCTATTAAGATTAACAGTCTATACTGATTGTGAGTACCACATGGATAAAAAGTTGAATTAAGGATATCGGCACTGTTCTCGCATATAATTATCCTTAACGACATTTATATTATGTAATTGTGAGGGCATGCTGACTAGCAGTTTTCCCTTTATTCATCTATGTTTTGTATGACTCGAACAGAGTTAAGTCATACTGTGTTTTATTTTTATTATGTTCATTGTATACTAAAACAAGTTAATGTTTGACATGCAAAAATTACTATACCAAGAATGTGGGTATTATAAGATGCTTAGTTTGTTTTGGTATAGAGTTAGGAATCAAATCAGAGTTACTTTATGTTCTTAGAATAAATATAAACTTAGTTAACATATTTTTTTCAACCTGTACAATATGAAGTCGAGGAAAGGTAATTTAGCAATCCTCAAAATTAATTCTAAGGGTCTAAATAGCCCTCAAAAGAGGAATGACGACAAGGCAGGGCTGCCCCTATCCCCCCTGATCTTTGCATTGGCAATGGAACCATTGGCTGTGGCTCTTTGCTCTGATAATGGTATTAAAGGAGTACATCTAGCCGGGAGCACTCAAAAGATCACCCTGTTCGCTGACGATCTCACAGTACTCCTAAGCGACCCTATTCATTCTCTCCCAGCCTTATTTGACCTTTTGCAAACCTTTGGTGCAATTAGCTACTACAAACTCAATGTGAATAAAACGGATGCGTATGCTATTAACATGCCTGATATGGAATTCTCCATTCTCAAGAGAAGGTACACTTTCAATTGGTCGCGACAGCGCCTCAAACATTTAGGAGTCTACCTCTCATGTAATATTTCGACTATTGTCGAATCTAATTTCTACCGTCTTCTCCACTCTTTTCAAAAATCTGTGCACCATTGGAATGTTCCCAGCATCTCATGGCTGGGTAGAGTGGCTTCTTTAAATGACCCTCCTTCCTAAGCTTACCTGTTTAGGTCACTACCGATTCCTATCCCCAAATCTCTTATTGGGAAATTTCAACTCCTCTGCAATAAATTCATCTGGAGGGGTAAGCACCCAAGAGTGGCCACCAGACTCCTGCAACAACCACTACTAAGTGGAGGTGCGGGCGCTCCTAACCTGGCATATTACCATGAAGCCTCTAGATTGGCCCACATTCTCCTGTGGAACTCTGAAACTTCTGACTGCAAGTGGTGGTTATTTGAACAATCTACCTTACCACACCCAATCACACTTACGGATTTACTATGAATCCCTAAGCACATCAGGGCCTCTTTTGATATTCAAAACTACATTGTTCTCGGCCCTGAAATTTTGGGACAGAACTCGCTCACTACCTCATATAGCCCCACATCCGTCCCCGATTCACACGCTTTCGAGCCTGCTCTGTGCCCTTCAGGACTCACACCCCCCATTATGGCACTCACACAGGATTCTTAGTATGCAAGATCTATTCCCAAATAGACAACTAATGACCTTCGCAAACTTCCGCTCCACATTCCAACCCTCTCAGCTATTGCAGTTTGAGTTCTGGAGATTGAGAAGCCTTTTGCATTCATGGGGTTTTACTATTCTTCCTCTACAAGCCCCTACAGGATGGGAACAGAGATGGTGTACAGCCAAAAAAATCCCTAAAGCTCTATCAATATCATACCAGGATATCCTGAACCCTCCCACTTATTTTAAATCGACCCATATCACTATATAGGAAAGGAATCTGCAGTTTCAAGCCACTCAGGAAGAATGGTCTACAGCCATGTTAGTAACTAAGCAGGCTCTTCATTGCATCACACTACTAGAACTATACCTCAAGATATGCATGTAATGGCATATGACCCCGCTGTGACTCTTAAAAATATCCCCCATGAACTCTCCACTTTGCTGGAGAGGTTGTGGTCAGGTAGGTTCCTCAGCACATGTATAGTGGGAATGCCCTGTTCTACAACCACTATGGGCCATGCTCTCCCATAGGTGTTCTGACGTGGTCCCGGCCCTTTGGTTGGAGCCACAGAAGGTCTTATTTCACTTGGACGTGGGGTTCCCTCTCTCCCCGGTGGGTCTCCTCAGCATCTATTTGCTAATGGCCACCAAATTGGCTATCGCCCGTCTGTGGAAACAATCCAATATCCCCAATTGGCATGATATTGTCAAAACTATGGATTACTTGGAAGTTATGGAAAGCCCCATCTTTACCGCAAATAACAAGGTCTCCTTGCACTGTCAGACCTGGGAATTGTGGAAGGAACTTAAGGCCCCTGGAACCTAAAATGTAGTGGCGCCAAAAGGACCCTCTGATTTTCAATCTCTTACTTCCTCCCTCTATCTCTGTTTCTTTTCTCCATTCCCCTCTCCCCTCCCCCCTTCCTTTTTTTTTTTTTTTTTCTTCTCTGATAATTCTTGCTTTATTATAGTGTTCGGTGCAGCTCCTCCAGATGTGGCACTATATCATACCCACAAGTTTCTTCTTATTAATCATCAGATACTCACAAGCATACCAAGCGCAAGCATTTCATTGCATAATGTACATACCACACCCACTACACTTATTGCTATCCCACAACTATATCCAAGTATTCTTTACTTATCTATAGTCGCTAGACTTTGCGAATTCAATATCTGATTATAGTTTTCACTTTTTGAAATTTTGTGAAACGAAGAAAAAAACAAAAAAGAGGTTATAACTTTATTCTGTGATATATCATATAGCTTACCTTATTTTTATTTTTGTCAAGAATCTTCACATTGTAACAGTTGATCTATAGCCATCTAATGTGTATAAGCTTTTTCTATTGTTGTGTTGTAAACCTCAATAAAAAGGATTATTAAAAAAAAAAAAAAAAAGAGGAATGACGCTTTAAGGGACCTCAGAGAAAACAAGGGTGATATAATTTTCTTGCAGGGAAAGGAACCCAAAACTTTTAAATATAAATTTGGTGATTACTATTATGCTTCAAATATAGGGAAAACTAATGGGGTAGGAATACTAATTAAACGTAATATACCTTTTAAGTTTTAAACAAAATCAAAGATAGAACAGGTAGATATCTCATTTTATTAGGGAAATTTAATACAATGGTCACGTGTAAATATAGTATATATGCACCAAATCAGAGACAAGATATATCTTTTATTAAACTCACCAATTTAATACTAGCGGTCTCTAAAGGTTCATTAAAAGCAAGTGAAGATTTTTTTTTTATTTTTTTTTATATCTTTTATTTTAAGGTCAGAAATGAAAAACAAAATACGAGCTTACAGGCAATATACAAAATAAAAAGGCAAGGTTATATATATATCTTGACAATAACAATAGTAGTAAGCCTCTAAATATTTGTCAATTCTTAAGGCATTGCTGACACATTTTCTCTACATTAAATCCTAAAATACACCAAAAAAAGAAGGGAAAAAAAAAAGGGAATAGGGGTGTCCCCTCCACTCCATCGTCCGAATGTCCTATACACATCTCCGTCTCCTCCCCCCGCCTCCGTTCCACCCTCTACGATAAATTATTAATACCATGCTACTGGAAATATATCACGTAAAATTAAACCTTCGAAGTATGCAGACTTCTGGAATGATTTAGTAAGTATATATTGTGTAGAAAGGGGGTAAGTCTTTATGATTTTTAACCATTTGTTAAAAAAACCTTGTATTTGCTTATCGCGTGTACTGCATAAATTATATTGCTCAAACATAATCTGTGCTTTAACCGCTTGTAGGAATAAACTAAAAGGGGGAGGTTTGTTACTTTTCCAGTTTTTCAAAATCAAATTCCTTACTATTAAAATAATAGTATTAACTAAATTGTGAGATACTGCATCCGATACCAAAAACACTATGGTCTTTGGATCGAAAAATAAGTACTCCTTTGTATTCTTATTTAACCAATGATTTACTTTACACCATAATTGGTTTATTTTCGGGCAAAACCAAAAACAATGGAGTAAGTTTGCTGCAGGGAATTGACATTTATAGCACTGGCCTTGTGGTTCTGAGGACCAACAGGCGAGTCTTTTAGGTGAAATATACACATTATTAAGAAATTTTAAATGAGATTCCTTCCAGGAGGAGGGAAGGAGAGCATCGCTCACCCACTTAATACTTTTACTGATTGTTTCACCATCCATTTCATCAAAGTGTTTAGTCCAATATGATAGACACTGTTCCATAATTAACTGACCTTGTTTTGCAAGCAAGATTTTGTAAAGTAATGAAATTGAATGATTCCCCTGACTGTATAGGTTAATATAATCGCCAACTCTGTCATATTTCCCCGACCAGGGCCCCAACTGCATCTTTTCCTGTATAAAATTACGTATCTGAAGATATGCATACAAAGATTTGTTCGAGAGGTTATACTGTGTGGCAATACTCTCGAAAGTACGCACCCCAAGACCATCATCCAATAATTGTGCTATCGAGGTTAGGCCCTTACTAGCCCAACATTAAATATTGCATATTGGAGCCCCGGCTGAAACTCCGGATTACCTCTAATTGGAAGAAAAGTAGATAGATGAAAGTTAATCTTTAATCGAAGGCAGAGTTGCTGCCAGGCTTTAACAATATTGTAAATACTGATCAATGTTTTAATTTTTCCGGGAAGTCGCATGTGGGGGCAATGTAGAGCCGCTATAAGGGAAAAAGGGTTTATAAGCTTTTCCTCTGATTTGCTATTTGTTAAGTAATCAGAAGAAAGTAACCAATCTACTCCAAACCGTGCGAGAATAGATATATTGTATGTCTTAATGTCCGGCAATGCAAGACCTCCAAACTCCTTAGCTTGAAAGAGCTTTCTTATAGAAAGCATATGTCTACCTTTATTCCAAATAAGATTCGCACATGCTCGATTAAAAAACTTAATATCTTTATCCTGAATAAATAGCGGCAGGTTATTTATAATATATAGTAACTGGGGGAAAAGAATAGATTTAATAAGCATTATCTTAGCAGTTACTGAAAGTGGGAAAAGACTCCAACGATGTAGTTTGGATGTGATTTTAGAAAAGAATGCTGTATAATTAAGTTTGTACCATAGCTTAGGGTCTTTATGCAATTGGATCCTTAGATATCTAAAGCTTTCCACTTCTCTGAAGTTGTGATGCGTAAAACTCTCCTTGTGTTTATGGATCCATAGTATCTCTGACTTAAGAGCATTCACTTTATAACCAGAAATTAAACTAAACTGTTCTAGTATTTTAAGTGCTTTTGGCATGTTTCTTTTAGTATTTTTAAAATACAGTAACAGGTCGTCAGCATATAATGAAAGAACGCAAGTTTGCAATCCTAACTTTATTCCCGAAATTTCCTGTCTGAGATAAATTGCCAGGGGTTCTATGGCAATATTAAAAAGGAGGGGAGATAGTGGACAACCCTGTCGTGTCCCTTTTTCTAATTTAAAAAACGAAGTTTGACTACCGTTAATCAAGATAGACGAGATGGGGAAGTTATATATAGATTTTACAAAATGTGTTATATTCCCGGAGAAGCCAAAGTTGGACAAGGAGTTGTAAAGATGTTGCCAAATAATAGAGTCGAAAGCCTTCTCAGCGTCAATCAGCACCATAGCAAAGTCCTGTTTACAAGTTACTTTATCCCTATGCAATTTATTCCATAAATGTTCAAGAATCATATATGTTCTGCGGATATTTTTTGTAGGGGATCTACCTATTATAAAGCCCGATTGATCTGAATGGATAATTTCCTGTAATACGTTTTTAAGCGTGTTAGCAATAATAGTCGTAAGTAGTTTATAATCTACATTTAGTAGAGAGATCGGTCTGTATGAACAAGGGTCTGATGGATCTTTGTTCTTTTTAAGTATAAGAGTGATGATTGACGCTGAGAAGAATCTAGACATAGCTTTTTTTTTAATATAATACTCATTAAACAGCGTGGTAAGAATGGGAGCAATCTCAACTTTAAGCAATCTGTAAAACTCGGCAGGTAGTTGGTCTGGACCTGTGGCCTTGCCAAGTTTGGCTTCTATGGCTTTTATAACTTCAGTTATTGTTATAGGGAGGTTCAGTACTTCAATCTGTTCAGGGGGAGCTACTGGACATATGATATTGTTCCAGAACCTCGCGTTATCCTCTGCATCAATGGTTTTACCTGCATAAATCTTTTGATAGAAATTAAAAAACACGCTCTTAATGTCTGCCAACGAAGTGTAATTCTTATCACCAACTACAATCTGCTCAATCACATTTTCTTTCATGTAATTAGCAAGAGTCCATGAGCTAGTGACGTATGGGATATACATTCCTACCAGGAGGGGCAAAGTTTCCCAAACCTTAAAATGCCTATAAATACACCCCTCACCACACCCACAATTCAGTTTTACAAACTTTGCCTCCGATGGAGGTGGTGAAGTAAGTTTGTGCTAGATTCTACGTTGATATGCGCTCCGCAGCAAGTTGGAGCCCGGTTTTCCTCTCAGCGTGCAGTGAATGTCAGAGGGATGTGAGGAGAGTATTGCCTATTTGAATGCAGTGATCTCCTTCTACGGGGTCTATTTCATAGGTTCTCTGTTATCGGTCGTAGAGATTCATCTCTTACCTCCCTTTTCAGATCGACGATATACTCTTATATATACCATTACCTCTGCTGATTCTCGTTTCAGTACTGGTTTGGCTTTCTACAAACATGTAGATGAGTGTCCTGGGGTAAGTAAATCTTATTTTCTGTTACACTCTAAGCTATGGTTGGGCACTTTGTTTATAAAGTTCTAAATATATGTATTCAAACATTTATTTGCCTTGACTCAGAATGTTCAACATTCCTTATTTTTCAGACAGTCAGTTTCATATTTGGGATAAATGCATTTGTTTCAAACATTTTTTCTTACCTTAAAAAATTTGACTTTTTCCCTGTGGGCTGTTAGGCTCGCGGGGGCAGAAAATGCTTCATTTTATTGCGTCATTCTTGGCGCGGACTTTTTTGGCGCAAAATTTTTTTTTTTCTGTTTCCGGCGTCATACGTGTCGCCGGAAGTTGCGTCATTTTTTGACGTTTTTTTGCGTCAAAAATGTCGGCGTTTCGGATGTGGCGTCATTTTTGGCGCCAAAAGCATTTAGGCGCCAAATAATGTGGGCGTCTTTTTTGGCGCTAAAAAATATGGGCGTCATTTTTGTCTCCACATTATTTAAGTCTCATTATTTATTGCTTCTGGTTGCTAGAAGCTTGTTCACTGGCATTTTTTTCCCATTCCTGAAACTGTCATTTAAGGAATTTGATCAATTTTGCTTTATATGTTGTTTTTTTTTTCTTTTACATATTGCAAGATGTTCCACGTTGCAACTGAGTCAGAAGATACTTCAGGAAAATCACTGTACAGTGCTGGAGCTACCAAGCTAAGTGTATCTGCTATAAACTTTTGGTATCTGTTTCTCCAGCTGTTGTTTGTATTGCATGTCATGTCAAACTTATTAATGCAGATAAAATTTCCTTTAGTACTGTTACATTACCTGTTGCTGTTCCGTCAACATCTAATTTTCAGAGTGTTCCTGATAACATAAGAGATTTTATTTTTTAAATCCATTAAGAAGGCTATGTCTGTTATTTCTCCTTCTAGTATACATAAAAGTCTTTTAAAACTTCTCTTTTTTCAGATGAATTTTTAAATGAACATCATCATTCTGATACTGATAATGGTTCTTCTGGTTCAGAGGTTTCTGTCTCAGAGGTTGATGCTGATAAATCTTTGTATTTGTTCAAGATGGAATTTATTCGTTCTTTACTTAAAGAAGTATTATTTGCATTAGAAATAGAGGATTCTGGTCCTCTTGATACTAAATGTAAACGTTTAAATAAGGTTTTTTAAATCTCCTGTAGTTATTCCAGAAGTGTTTTATCTCCCTGATGCTATTTCTGAAGTAATTTCCAGGGAATGGAATAATTTGGGTAATTTATTTACTCCTTCTAGACGTTTAAGCAATTATATCCTGTGCCATCTGACAGATTAGAGTTTTTTGGGACAAAAATCCCTAAGGTTATGGGGCTGTCTCTACTCCTGCTAATGTACTACTATTCCTACGGCAGATAGTACTTCATTTAAGGATCCTTTAGATAGGAAAATTTAATCCTTTCTAAGAAAAGCTTACTTATGTTCAGGTAATCTTCTTAGACCTGCTATATTTTTAGCGGATGTTGCTGCAGCTTCAACTTTTTGGTTAGAAGCTTTAGCGCAACAAGTAACAGATCATAATTTTATAGCATTATTATTATTCTGTAACATGCTAATAATTTTATTGGTGATACCATCTTTTGATATCATTAGAGTTGATGTCAGGTATATGTCTCTAGCTATTTTAGCTAGAAAAGCTTTATGGATTAAACTTGGAATGCTGATATGTCTTCTAAGTCAACTTTGCTTTCCCTTTCTTTCCAGGGTAAATAATCATTTTCGTTCCTTTCCTCACAACAAGGAACAAAAGCCTGATCCTTCATCCTCAGGAGCGGTATCAGTTTGGAAACTATTTCCAGTTTGGAATATATCCAAGCCTTATAGAAACCTATAGCCAGCTCCTAAGTACCTATGAAGGTGCGGCCCTTATTCCAGCTCAGCTGGTATGGGGCAGATTACGTTTTCTTCAAAGAAATTTGGATCAATTCCGTTCTCAATCTCTGGTTTCAGAACATTGTTTCAGAAAGGTACAGAATTGGCTTCAAGTTAAGGCCTCCTGCTAAGAGATTTTTTTCTTTCCCGTGTCCCAGTTAACACAGCAAAGGCTCAGCATTTCTGAAATGTGTTTCAGATCTAGAGTTGGCTGGAGTATTTATGCCAGTTCCAGTTCTGGAACAGGGGCTGGGGTTTTATTTTATCTCTTCTTTGTACCAAAGAAGGTCAATTCCTTCAGACCAGTTCCGGATCTATCATTATTGAATCGTTATGTTAGGATACCAACATTCAAGATGGTTACTGTAGGACTATCCTGCCTTTTGTTTAGCAAGGGCATTATATGTCTACAATAGATTTACAGGATGTGTATCTGCATATTCCGATTCATCCAGATCACTTTTAGTGTCTGAGATTCTCTTTTTAGACAAGCATTACCAGTTTTTTGGCTCTACCGTTTGGCCTAGCCTCAGTTCCAAGAATTTTTTTCAAAGGTTCTCGGTGCCCTTCTTTCTGTAATCAGAGAACAGGGTTTTGGTATTTCCTTATTTGGACGATATCTTGGTACTTGCTCAGTCTTCTCATTTTCGAAGAATCTCATACGAATCGACTTGTGTTGTTTCTTCAAGTTCATGGTTGGAGGATCAATTTACCAATCAGTTCATTGATTCCTCAGACAAGGGTAACCTTTTTAGGTTTCTAGATAGATTCAGTGTCTATGACTCTGTCCTTGTCAGACAAGAGAAGTTTAACATTGATATCAGCTTGTCAAAACCTTCAGTCACAATCATTCCCTTTGGTAGCCTTATGCATGGAGCATCAGATGCGATCTCCTTTGCTCGTTTTCACATGCGACCTCTTCAGCTCTGTATGCTGAACCAATGGTGCAGGGATTACTCAAAGATATCTCAATTAATATCTTTTAACCGATTTTACGACACTCTCTGACATGGTGGACAGATCACCATCGTTTAGTTCAGGGGGCTTCTTGTTCTTCCGACCTGGACTATAATCTCAACAGATGCAAGTCTTACAGGTTGCGGAGCTGTGTGGGGGTATCTGACGGCACAAGGGGTTTGGGAATCTCAGGAGGTGAGATTTCCGATCAATATTTTGGAACTCCGTGCAATTTTCAGAGCTCTTCAGTCTTGGCCTCTTCTGAAGAGAGAGTTGTTTATTTGTTTTCAGATAGACAATGTCACAACTGTGGCATACATCAATCATCAAGGAGGGACTCACAGTCCTCTGGCTATGAAAGAAGTATCTCGAATTTTGGTTTGGGCGGAATCCAGCTCCTGTCTAATCTCTGCGGTTCATATCCCAGGTATGGACAATTGGAAAGCGGATTATCTCAGTCGCCAAACGTTGCATCCGGGCGAATGGTCTCTTCATTCAGAGGTATTTCTTCAGATTATTCAAATGTGGGAACTTCCAGAAATAGATCTGATGGCTTCTCATCTAAACAAGAAACTTCCCAGGTATCTGTCCAGATCCCGGGATCCTCAGGCGGAGGCAGTGGATGCATTATCACTTCCTTGGAAGTATCATCCTGCCTATATCTTTCCGCCTCTAGTTCTTCTTCCAAGAGTAATCTCCAAGATTCTGAAGGAATGCTCGTTTGTTCTGCTGGTAGCTCCGGCATGGCCTCACAGGTTTTGGTATGCGGATCTTGTCCGGATGGCCTCTTGCCAACCGTGGACTCTTCCGTTAAGACCAGACCTTCTGTCTCAAGGTCCTTTTTTTCCATCAGGATCTGAAATCCTTAAATTTAAAGGTATGGAGATTGAACGCTTGATTCTTGGTCAAAGAGGTTTCTCTGACTCTGTGATTAATACTATGTTACAGGCTCGTAAATCTGTATCCAGAGAGATATATTATAGAGTCTGGAAGACTTATATTTCTTGGTGTCTTTCTCATCATTTTTCTTGGCATTCTTTTAGAATACCGAGAATATTACAGTTTCTTCAGGATGGTTTAGATAAGGGTTTGTCCGCAAGTTCCTTGAAAGGACAAATCTCTGCTCTTTCTGTTCTTTTTCACAGAAAGATTACTATTCTTCCTGATATTCATTGTTTTGCACAAGCTTTGGTTCGTATAAAGCCTGTCATTAAGTCAATTTCTCCTCCTTGGAGTTTGAATTTGGTTCTGGGGGCTCTTCAAGCTCCTCCATTTGAACCTATGTATTCATTGGACATTAAATTACTTTCTTGGAAAGTTTTGTTCCTTTTGGCCATCTCTTCTGCCAGAAGAGTTTCTGAATTATCTGCTCTTTCTTGTGAGTCTCCTTTTCTGATTTTTCATCAGGATAAGGCGGTGTTGCGAACTTCTTTTGAATTTTTACCTAAGTTGTGAATTCCAACAACATTAGTAGAGACATTGTGGTTCCTTCATTATGTCCTAATCCTAAGAATTCTAAGGAGAAATCGTTGCATTCTTTGGATATTGTTAGAGCTTTGAAATATTATGTTGAAGCTACTAAGTCTTTCCGAAAGACTTCTAGTTTATTTGTTATCTTTTCCGGTTCTAGAAAGGCCAGAAAACTTCTGCCATTTCTTTGGCATCTTGGTTGAAATCTTTAATTCATCTTGCCTATGTTGAGTCGGGTAAAACTCCGCCTCAGAGGTTTACAGCTCATTCTACTAGGTCAGTTTCTACTTCCTGGGCGTTTAGGAATGAAGCTTCGGTTGATCAGATTTGCAAAGCGGCAACTTGGTCCTCTTTGCATACTTTTACCAAATTCTACCATTTTGATGTATTTTCTTCTTCTGAAGCAGTTTTTGGTAGAAAAGTACTTCAGGCAGCGGTTTCAGTTTGAATCTTCTGCTTATGTTTTTCATTAAACTTTATTTTGGGTGTGGATTATTTTCAGCAGGAATTGGCTGTCTTTATTTTATCCCTCCCTCTCTAGTGACTCTTGTGTGGAAAGATCCACATCTTGGGTAGTCATTATCCCATACGTCACTAGCTCATGGACTCTTGCTAATTACATGAAAGAAAACATAATTTATGTAAGAACTTACCTGATAAATTCATTTCTTTCATATTAGCAAGAGTCCATGAGGCCTGCCCTTTTTTGTGGTGGTTATGATTTTTTTGTATAAAGCACAATTATTCCAATTCCTTATTTTATATGCTTTCGCACTTTTTTCTTATCACCCCACTTCTTGGCTATTCGTTAAACTGAATTGTGGGTGTGGTGAGGGGTGTATTTATAGGCATTTTAAGGTTTGGGAAACTTTGCCCCTCCTGGTAGGAATGTATATCCCATACGTCACTAGCTCATGGACTCTTGCTAATATGAAAGAAATGAATTTATCAGGTAAGTTCTTACATAAATTATGTTATTCTTTTTCCTGACCTTATCAAGTCTGGCAAGATATTTGGCAGATTTACCATAATGTCCAGTATAAAGGGCATTCATTCTCATTTCTTCGTTAGTCAATTTGGATTTAAAAAAAAGATCCCTGTCTTGCCTGGCCAAATTATATTTATCCCATAATTTTTTTAGCGGAGTATTTACATATTTTCTATAAGCATTCGTAACTGTGTTTGCTAACTGCAGTTCACGTGCTTTGTACTTCTTTTTGGCTGTGATCATATAGGCTTTAATCTGCCCTCTGAAGAATGCCTTTGCGGCTTCCCAGAGAATTTCTGGTTTGTCTAAGTAGAGATAATTATCAGAGCTATATTCTTGCCATTTATGTCATAGCCAGTATTGAAATGGCATATTATTTATTAAATGCTTTGGGAAATAAAAATTATTTGTTACTTCTACAGAGAGAGGTCGAAGTTCAATTTCAAGGGAAATTATAGCATGATCAGTAACCACAATATCATTTATCTGAGCCTTAGTTCTGGCTTTAAGGAGAGGACTAGAAATTAAAAAAAAATCAATCCGAGAGAAGGATCTGTGAGATTTAGACTCACACGTATATGCTTTAGTGTCGGGGTGTTGAATACGCCAAATGTCATGGAGTTTAAGATTTTTACAAATCTGACGAAATAGGCGAGATTTTTGGGGCGGGAGGGTAGACTGCTTGGGCGAGAATCTATCCAGAGCGGGCAAAGCGGTTAAATTAAAATCGCCTGCCACTATAATCTTCTGATCTAGGTTAGGAGATAATTTGGTGGTAATTTCATCCCAAAAAGCCTGGTCTAAATTATTAGGCCCATAGATATTACCAAATACATAAGGGACCCCAGCAATCTCTATATGTAAAATTATCCACCTGTCCTGAGGATCATTTTGAATGTTCTGGATGTTGTATTGTAAATTTTTATTAATGAGAAAAGCAACCCCCTTCCTCCTCCTGGAACAATCTGAGGCAATAACCTTTCCTATCCATTTACACCTAAACTTCTCCATCTCTGATTTCTTTAGATGCGTCTTCTGCAACCAAACAACATCTGGTTTATATCTAGCGAGTTGTCTAATGATTATTTTCCTTTTGCTAGGAGATGTTACTCCGCCAACATTCCAAGAAAGACATTTAAATTTGTCTATCATTCTGCTAAAATGTCAAAAATATGAATAAAAAGGCACAAAGTATGCCTTATCCACATGGAAGGGGGGGGGGGGAGATGTGAGGAGAAAAGGAGGGGGGAGGGAGGGGTAAGGAGAAGAAAAAAGAAAAAAAAAAAAAAAGGGGGGAAATTTAAAAAAGAATAAAAATAATAAAAGAAAACACGCGGCAGCCCACAGGCCCTTTGGACTGTGGACAGACTAATAATGTGAGCTTTTCGCAGATTTTAGCCTCAACAGGCTAACAAGTAGTTTAAAGAAAAAAAAACTCATGATACTCATGTATGTTTCTAGTTTAAGGTATCAATGCCTGGGATTCTATCAGACTACTTTCTTATTTTTGCAAAATTCCCTGGCTTTTTTTTTTTTTTTTTTTTGTTTTATTAGAGTTCAGGCTTACAACATATTAACAGTTACATACATATAATTCAGAATTAAATATAGTGATACGAAATGTCTTTACAACAGGTATTAAGTTGTCAATCAATGGAATCCATGATAGTACAATTAGTTACAGCCTATGCTTATCCCACTCAGACATCAGATCTTTTCTCACTTGCTTAATACCCAAACTCTCTTATTTTAGCTTTTTCCAAACTAGACTAACCCTTAAAACTAAACAAAATTATAAACCTCTTACTTTAAGGTCGAAAAAAGTGAAGAAAACAAAATATATGCTTACAAGCAATGTGTGAAATTACTGAGGCACGCTTGGTTATATCTTAACAATAACTAAGGTAGTGGGCCTATACATATCTTTCGATTTTTAGAGACATTACTAACATCATTTCTCTATCAAAATCCTAAAAAAAAAAAAAAGAAAAGGGGGAAATAAAGATGTCCCCTCCACTCCTCCATCTCCTCCCACTCCCTCCCCTTATTAATACCATGCTACTGGAAATATGTCACGTAAGATTAAGCCTTCGAAGTATGTAGATTTGTGAAATGATTTAGGGAGTATATATTGTGTGGAGAGAGGATAAGACTTTATAATTTTTAGCCATTTGTTAAAGAAGCTTTGTATTTGTTTATCACATGTACTACATATATTGTATTGCTCAAACATAATCTGTGTTTTAACCGCATTTAAAAATATACTAAAAAGAGGGGGTTTATTGTTTTTCCAGTTTTTCAGAATCAAGTTCCGAACTATAAGAATAACAGTGTTAGCTAAATTATGGGATGCTACATCCGGTACTAAAAACACTATGGCCCTTGGGTCAAGCACTAGATTCTCCTTTGTATTTTTATTTAGCCAATGATTTACCTTACGCCATAATTGATTTATTTTCGGGCAAAACCAAAAACAGTGGAGTAAGTCCGCTGCAGGAAAATGACATTTATGACACTGGCCTTGCGTTTCTGGAGACCAACATATAAGCCTTTTAGGTGAGATATACGCATTATTAAGAAGTTTTAAGTGAGATTCTTTCCAGGAGGAGGGAAGGAGAGCATTGTTCACCCACTTAATACTTTTGCTAATTGTTTCAACATCCATCCCATCAAAATATTTGATCCAATATACTAAACATAGATCCAGAATTAACTGGCCCTGTTTTGCAAGCAAAATTTTATAAAGTAGCGAGATTGAATGATTCCCCTGACTGTATAGGTTAATATAATCGCCAACTCTATCATATTTCCCATGCCAGGGCCCCAACTGTAACTTTTCCTGTATAAAGTGACGTATCTGGAGATAGGCATAAAAGGATTTGTTCGAGAGATTATACTGCGTGGCTATACTCTCGAAGGTGCGCACCCCAAAGCCATCATCTAGTAGCTGTGTTATCAAGGTTAGGCCCTTGCTGGCCCACCCACTGAATGTTGCATTTTGAAGCCCCGGCTGGAACTCCGGATTACCTCTAATTGGGAGAAAGGTGGATAAATGAAAATTAATCTTAAATTGAAGACAGAATTGCTGCCAGGCTTTAACAACATTATATATACTAGTCAATATTTTAATTTTCCAGGAAGTCGCTTATGAGGGCAGTGTAAAGCCGCTATAATGGAGAAGGGATTTATGAGATTTTCCTCAGATTTACTGTTTGTCAGATAGTCAGAAGAAAGTAACCAATCTACTCCAAACCGTGCGAGAATAGCTATATTGTATGACTTAATATCCGGAAACGCAAGACCTCCAAACTCCTTAGCTTGGCAAAGCTTTCTGATAGAGAGCATATGTCTACCTTTATTCCAGATTAGATTCGCACAGGCTCGATTAAATAACTTTAAATAGCGGCAAATTATTCATAATATATAGTAACTGGGGAAAGAGTATAGATTTAATGAGCATAATCTTAGCAGTTGCTGAGAGTGGGAAGAGACTCCAACGATGAAATTTAGAAGTAATATTAGAAAAAAATACAGTATAGTTGAGTTTATACCATAGCTTAGGGTCTTTATGCAATTGTATCCCTAAGTATCTAAAACTTTCTACTTCTCTGAAGTTATGCTGCGTAAAGCTCTCCTTGTGTTTGTGAATCCATAGTATCTCTGATTTAAGAGCATTCACTTTATAACCGGAGATTAAACTAAACTGTTCTAGAATTTTAAGTGCTTTAGGTATGCTTCTTTTAGTGTCTTTAAGATACAGTAACAGGTCATCAGCATATAGTGAAAGAACACAAGATTGCAATCCAAACTTTATTCCCGACAGTTCCTGTCTAAGATAAATTGCCAAGGGTTCTATGGCAATATTGAACAGGAGGGGAGAGAGAGGACATCCCTGTCGTGTCCCTTTTTCTAATTTGAAGTACGAATTTTGACTACCGTTTATCAAAATGGATGAAATAGGGAAATTATATAAAGATTTGACAAAGTGTATTATAGTCCCAAAAAAGCCAAAGTTAGACAAAGAATTATAAAGATGTTGCCATATAATAGAGTCAAAAGCCTTCTCAGCGTCAATCAGCACCAGAGCAAAGTCCTGCTTACAAGTTACTTTATCCCTATGCAATTTGTTCCAGAAGTATTCAAGAATCATATATGTTCTACGAATGTTTTTTGTAGGGGATCTACCTATCATAAAACCTGATTGATCTGTATGGATAATTCCCTGTAAAACGTTTTTAAGTCTGTTAGCAATGATATTAGTAAGTAGTTTATAGTCTACGTTTAGTAGAGAAATCGGTCTATATGAGCCCGGGTCTGTTGGCTCTTTATTCTTTTTAAGTAACAAAGTGATGACTGACGCTGAGAAGAATCTAGACATGGCTTTTTTTTTAATAAAATACTCATTAAACAACATGGTCAGGATAGGGGCTATCTCAAGTTTAAGCAATCTGTAGAACTCGACAGGTAGCTGGTCTGGACCTGGGGCCTTACCAAGTTTGGATTCTTCTATGGCTTTAATAACTTCAGTTATTGTTATAGGGAGGTTTAATATTTCAATCTCCTCAGAGGAAATTACTGGACATTTGATATTATTCCAGAACCTCACGTTATCTTCTGCATCTATAGTTTTCCCTGCATAAATCTTTTGATAAAAGTTAAAAAATACACTCTTAATATCTTCTGGTGAAGTATAGTTCTTATCTCCAACTACAATCTGCTCGATCACATTGTTCTTCTTTCTAACTTTGTCAAGTCTGGCAAGATATTTGGCAGATTTACCATAATGACCAGTGAAAAGGGCATTCATTCTCATTTCTTCATTGAACAATTTGGATTTTAAAAAAAGGTCCCTATCTTGTCTAGCTAAATTATATTTATCCCATAGTTTTTTTAGCGGAGTATTTACATATTTTCTATAAGTATTCGTGACTGTGTTTGCTAGTTGCAATTCGCATGCTTTATACTTCTTTTTGGCTATAATCATATAGGCTTTAATCTGCCCTCTAAAAAATGCCTTTACGGCTTCCCAGAAAATTTCTGGTTTGTCTAAATAAAGACAGTTATCGGAACTATATTCTTGCCATTTATGTTGTAGCCAGTACTGAAATGGCATATTATTTATTAATTGCTTCGGAAAATAAAAATTATTTGTTACTCCTACCAAGGGGGGGGGGGGGGGCCAAATTCAATTTCCAGGGAAATTATAGCGTGATCTGTAACCACAATTTCATGTATCTGGGCCTTAGTTCTAACTTTAAGGAGGGGACTGGAGATTAAAAAAAAATCTATCCGAGAAAAGGATCTATGAGATTTAGACTCACACGTATATGTTTTGGTATCAGGGTGTTGGATACGCAAATCTGACGAAATATACGATTTTTTGGGGGCGAAGAGGTAGACTGTTTAGGTGAGAATCTATCCAAAGCAGGCATAGCCATTAGGTTAAAATCGCCTGCCACTATGATCTTCTGGTCTAAATCCGGAGATAATTTAATGATAACTTTGTCCCAGAAAACCTGATCTACATTATTGGGCCCATAGATATTGGCGAGTACATATGAAACCCCAGCAATCTCTATATGTAAAATTATCCACCTGTCCTGTAGATCGATTTGAATGTGACAGAAGGGAACCTAGTTGCAAAAAAAATGGGGTGGGCAGAACCCCTTTAGGTTCCAATAATACAGTGACAAGTGTAGTTAGTGCAGTGAAGGCAATTTATCTCCGCCCTTTCGTGTAAATTACAAATGTGAGAGTGACCTTAATAATATAAAAAAGGAAAAAGTGAAACATGAATTTTCCTGACCAAACATGTCACCAAAACAGTATAACTCAATTATGCTAGTGTGCAGAATTTAAAGAAAGACTACTGATGTTACAAAAAAAAGAAAAAAAAAATTATTTTCTTTTTCTTTCCTTTCCCTTTTCCCTGTAGGTCAGACCTTCTGCTAAAGAATCCATTACCAATTTACTCAACTTTACTCAGTTAAATAGATTTGTTCAATATATCTTTCAGGGACCTACCGAGAATAGGCCTGTCCCATTTTGCATATGAAACCAGCATAGGATCAGAAACCTCAGTCAGCTCCTTTGCTTTTAGATGTTATTGTCTAACAACATACACTCAAAGATATAATATAATGTGCTACTGAGGGCTAATCAAACAACACCCACTTAGATCTAGAGCCAGGGGGGGTGGTATCTGGATTACTTACTAATTAATTACAGCTAAGTATTGTTAAAAGGCTAATAGCGATATTATAATGTGTGGATCAGTATACAAAGTTTACATAAACAGACTGTTAGCAACTTTCTGCAACCAAGTTACATATCCTCTCTAGGACCATATCAATCTTTGCTGTATCAACACTTTAAAGGAATGTATCCCCAAATTGTTAATCATGCATTTACAGTGATTAGTATTTACATTTCTGAGAATTGTTTTAAAGGAACATGATCTTAAAAGTCCAACACTTATAATCTCAGGAGATGTTACAACAAAGTAGTCCTTTATATTTGTAAGGGCCGAATAGGCGCCCCCTTTTTTCCCTTTTCCCTTCCTTTGCCTTTTTTCTCCTCTCCCTTTCTCTTTCTCTCTTCTTTTGCTTTAACCTCTAAGCTGTAAACCAAGAAAGAGGAGAGACTTGTTGAAATCTTTTAAACACAAATAACCCTTTAGGGGCTCCAAGGGTAGAATATCTCTTGTTACCGGTCTCTAGCCAAATATAGACAAGAAAGATGAAACTGTATAGCCACTGGCTTAATTTCCTGTAGCCCAAATAATACTGTAGGCCTGGGCTAAGTAGAGAGTCAATATGCCGCAGCGGCAGTGGCGGATCCAGGTGGGGGGCAACGGGGCAATTGCCCCCCCCCCGAGAATATACTGAGAGACTGCTCAAATCAAAAGTGCAGTGGAGGCTGGCTGGCTGGCTGGACTGGGGGCATGAGTGCTCTATCCGCGCATACAGAGAGAGTGAGTGTGCCATGATGAAGAGGTTACTTATAACGTGCTCCACCTCTTGTACTTTAGCAATCCAGCCTGGGTTGTTTTAGAGCCTTTGCGGCAGCTGTACACAGTAAGTAATCAATGTCAGTGAAAAAAACAGCACGGATTTTTTTTAAAATTCCCCTCAACTTGTTCTGTGTTGTTTAAACTTTTTATGGCAGGGGCCCGACACCGCTATCTAACTAATAAATCGGGTGCAGCAGAGACCCTGACAGCTGCAAATTACATTCTTCCTGCTATGTGAACTTAATCCTACAAGCTCTGCACTGCACATAAAACAACATGCCGAGCTTTTAGGGTTAAGTTCACTGAGCATAGAGACTTAGAGAGTGTACATTGCAGCCGGTGTAGTTGCTGATGCCCAGCCCAGCCTTTGATTAAATTATTACGAGTTTTACCTTATTTTTTATGTAATTTAAAACAATTGCCAACAGCATCTGCCTAGCACTTAATTGGAGTGAGTTTCTATTTGTAATTTTGTGATATATTTCACAGATTACCTAATTAGAGAATTATAGTTAGCAGGTAATTTGCACTGTTTTCTAAATGACAAAGGATGCATGTAAAACCTAAAGTCCTTCAAACTCATTTTTACTATGTGCATATTATATATGTAGACAAACACAGAATTGCAAAAGATATGCATACAAATGCAATGTATTGTTTTTAATAATTTGAAAAGGTAATGTTGGTAAAACTTGCATTGTATTGCAGTCTGCAACATGGCCTCTTATATTGCTTGTGTTGGCTCTTCTGTTGTAGACAATTAGAAATATATACATGAACTGTGTAAAGTGTTGCAGGGACAGTTTTTTTATGTCTGCTGAAGTATGCACTCTAGGCTTTTAGGGGTGGGGGTTTGGCCAGATCTAGCTTTACTAATAGTCTGTGCAATAAAAAAAGAGAGAAATATGGTAATTATATGAGCTGTTATAAATAAATTAAACTTTGCTTATCCATTTCCCTGTTTTAAGATATGAGATATGCCTTACAAACATGGACCCCAACCAAGGTTTTTCAGGGGGAAGGGGGAGTTTAACAATGCCCAAATAAAATATAGGTGGTGTTTTATCTTTACAGTTGTGATATAAAGGCTGGTTTGAAAAAATAAATAAAAGCACAACAAAAGTACACTTATGTACTGTGTGTGTGTGTGTGTATATATATATATATATATACTGTTAGACAGAACAGATTTTTTTCTCTGGCAGTTGAATGACAGTAGTGGTGATGTAGAGGTATCTGTATATTTTCTTCTCTCTCCACTGCTCTCTTCTGTGTTTGATATCTGGGTCCTTTAGTACTTTAATCGTCAAAACACAGGCTTAGTGCTGTGGAAAATCATACACATGGAACCCAGTGCATCACATTAATATACAAATACTGACTTTTCACCCCAGACTTTACTCTCCCTTTCTCTAAACCTGCCCTGGTGTCAGTTATCTGAGAGAGTTTTATCTTTATCCTTATATTTAGTATAGACGCATACTTATAGGATCATGCATCTCTTATTTAAAGGGACATTCCATTTAAAACTGGAATGCACATGGGTACATTCCACTTTTGAATAAAATCATTTTTGCAACACACATGTATTAGTAAAAATGCTTGTAATAAATGTTATTGCTGTTTCAAGAGTGTATTTAAGTATGCTCCATGCACCAGCATTTTAAATACTTGCTCAGCACTCATTATTTTCTGTCCGCCGCCACAAAAAAATCTGGAAGTGCCCCTCCCGAGACCAGGCTCTGGATCCGCCACTGCGCAGCGGGAGATTAATTTTAAAGATGTTCCTCTCTAGATTTTTTCTTTTCTTAGCATCTCCTTTCCCCTTCCCTTACTTTGATTTATAACAGAGAGTTTTTTGGTTAGGGGTTTGTACAGCAAAGCGTCTCTAGATATATATATTAAGGGCTTTTATTTTCCCTTTTCTTCCTTTCTTTATTTTCCCTTATTTCTCCCTCTCAGCAACAGTCTCAGTTATAGGGACCTGGGTTTCTACTTACAATCTGCCAGTCAGGTAACACCAGGAGAGATAGAAAAGTCAGATGAATCACCACTGCAGAAACTTTTTCCAAGTGTCTCCTCTGTGGTTTCCCAGGAATCTTTACCGGGTGGTTGCTGGGACTTCTTCCAGTTGCTCAGTCTCCTGCTACCAGGGGAATCATGGAGGCTGAATCTTCTACTTGATCCGAAAACAGGGCCACTTAGCTTGTCAGCTCCCCGCCATGCAACTCTGGGTCAAAGGCAGCTTTGCAGACAACGTCTTGATCCGTTGCCGGCAGCGGACCTCCCAGCAAGTGGCCAGAAATGGAAGCAGCAGTACTGCATGTCTGGCTCCAGCGACTGAGCCACTCAGCTTATTCCGGCAATCCGTGCTATGCACCTGTACTCCGGGTGCAAAAGCCCTAGGCAGGCAAGCAGCCTACAACAATGGGCTGGAAAGCAGGGTTTCAGGTCGTCTCGAGCTCTCAACGCCAGCACACAGCTCTCCTCGTGCGGCGTTAGCTCCTCCCACCGGAACCGGAATCCGGAAAGTTTTTGCAAAATTCCCTGGCTTCTAACGTTACTCAGGATACATTTACCATCTTGTTCCTCAATTACAATTTTAGCCGGATAAACAAGTCTGGCCTTGAAGCCAGCATTAATCAATTTGGTAAGCAAGTGAAGATTTTAATTTTACACTAAATCCTCATCTAGATAATTCAAATCATATCTTCTATTCCACATAAAACAACTAATAAAGGGAAACAGTGTTTGAGAGATCGAACAATACATGATGCTTGGAGGGTGACATACACTGACAAAAGGAAATGCACGTTCTACTCATACCTGCATGCCAGATATTCCCGCCTAGATTACATTATGTTAGACCTAACCAGTTTAGACAGAGTTGAAGGAATGAAGATATACCCCCTGAATATGGTTTGATCATTCCATAGTAAGCTGTTCTATCAGATGGCCTCAAACATTTACTTTTTATTTATGAAGATTAGAAGACAGTCTATTGGATGATCCTATATATTCTGAATGTATTGAGAAATCTATCATTGAACATTTTGTTTTGAATAAAGATTCCATTATGTATAATAGTTCATTCTGGGAAGCACACAAAACAGTGATTAGGGATGAACTAATAAGCATTAAAGCACACCAAGTAAAACAAAAAAAAGATTATTTCATAAATATAATAAGAATATTATTTAATATTCTTATTATAAATATTATTTATAATAAGAATATTATTTAATATTCTTATTATAAATGATAAGAATATTATTTAATAACTCTTAACAAACTCTCACCTAGATTACGAGTTTTGCGTTAGAGGGTGTGCGGTGCTAACAAGCAGTTTATGCTCACCGCTCACTTGCAGACAGCGCTGGTATTACGGGTTTTTAGAAACACAGCGTTAGCCGCAGAAAAGTGAGCGGAGAGCAAAATTTAAAAAGTCCACTAAAGGACCAATTAGATCGCGCATTGTGGACAGCGCCTACAAGAGTGACGTCACTCCACCAACGGCGGTAATTTCATCTAACGGAACTAACCGGTCTGAACTGTTTGGGGGTAAGCAAAAGATCTTCTCTCTAGGCAAAGCCTTAACAATCACTCTTTTTATTATTACACATATTTATCTAACCAAGAGTATGGTCAGTGTATAGACCATAATCGTCACTAAGTTTGTTTTTTAACGTTAGTTTCACTATTGCGTTATTCCTAAAAATTCACATTGGTTTTTAGGTACTATAAGAATTCTTATTTTTATACACCCTCAATCTAGTATGTTGTAGGTTTATACTGCTATATTGGCACACAAAGTTTTTTTTCTTCACCAACACATTTAACCACTTGTGCCCAGGCACCTTTATGGTGTTAATAATCATCTTTAACTATAGTGCTCCTGCCTAATTTTATTGCATATATAGATATTTATTTATAATATTGGGGCTTAGACATTTTTATAGGTTTCGGCTTTTGAAATATAACCTAATAGAAATCACCCACTCACCTTTAGATATAGCGCTCCTGTTTAAATCTAACGTATTCCATTACTTCTCTTACCTAAGATAAGGGACCCCTAGGTATTTCAGGAGTTTGGTGATCCACCCTGCGCTTATTATCACTTTCCTTCTATTCAGCAAAATTTAGCTCCACATCTCACCTCAATACCAGCGCTGCTTACGTTAGCGGTGATCAGGTAAAATGTGCTAGTGCACGATTTCCCCATAGGAATCAATGGGGGAGAGCCGGCTGAAAAAAACCCCTAACACCTGCAAAAAAGCAGCATTCAGCTCCTAACGGAGCCCCATTGATTCCTCTGGGGAAACACATTTATGTCTACACCTAACACCCTAACATGAACCCCGAGTCTAAACACCCCTAATATTACACTTATTAACCCCTAATCTGCCGCCCCAACATCGCCGACACCTGCATTATATTGTTAACCCCTAATCTGCCACTCCGGACACCGCCGCCACCTACATTATACTTATTAACCCCTAATCTGCTTTCCCCAACATCGCCGACACCTACATTATATTTATTAACCCCTAATCTGCCGCCCCCAATGTCGCCGCCACCTACCTACACTTATTAACCCCTAATCTGCTGCCCCAACGTCGCAACCACTATAATAAAGTTCTTAACCCCTAAACCTAAGTCTAACCCTAATCCTAATACCCCCTAACTTAAATATAATTTAAATAAATCTAAATAAAATGACTACAATTAACTAAATTATTCCTATTTAAAACTAATTACCTGTAAAATAAACCCTAAGATAGCTACAATATAACTAATAGTTACATTGTAGCTAGTTTAGGATTTATTTTTATTTTACAGGCAACTTTGTATTTATTTTAACTAGGTAGAATAGTTATTATATAGTTATTAACTATTTAATAGCTAACTAGTTAAAATAAAGTCAAATTTACCTGTAAAATAAATCCTAACCTAAGTTACAATTACACCTAACCCTACACTATAATTAAATTAATTACCTAAACTAAATACAATTAATTACAATTTAAAAAATATCTAAAGTACGAAAAAAACACTAAATTACAGAAAATAATAAAATAATTACAAGTTTTTTAAACTAATTACACCTAATCTAACCCCCCTAATAAAATTATAAAGCCCCCCAAAATAATAAAAAGCCCTGCCCTACACTAAATTACGAATAGCCCTTAAAAGAGCCTTTTGCGGGGCATTGTCCCAAAGTAATCAGCTCTTTTACCTGTGAAAAAAAGTACAATACCCCCCCAACATTAAAACCTACACACCCAACCCTACTCTAAAACCCACCCAATACCCCCTTAATAAAACCTAACACTAACCCCTTGAAGATCACCCTACCTTGAGAAGTCTTCACCCAACCGGGCCAAAGTCCTCAACAAAGCCGAGCGAAGTGGTCCTCCAGACGGGCAGAAGTCTTCATCCAAGCCGGGAAGAAGAGGTCCTCCAGACGGGCAGAAGTCTTCATCCAGGCGGCATCTTCTATCTTCATCCATCCGGCGTGGAGTGGCTCCATCTTCAAGACATCCGACACAGAGCATCCTCTTCAAACGAAGTCCAACTGAAGAATGAAGGTTCCTTTAAATGACCTCATCCAAAATGGCGTTCCTTGAATTCCGATTGGCTGATAGAATTCTATCAGCCAATCGGAATTAAGGTAGAAAAAATCCTATTGGCTGATGCAATCAGCCAATAGGATTGAGCTCACAATCTATTGGCTGATCCAATCAGCCAATAGAATGCCAGCTCAATCCTATTGGCTGATTGGATCAGCCAATAGGATTGAACTTCAATCCTATTGGCTGATTGCATCAGCCAATAGGATTTTTTCTACCTTAATTCCGATCCCAATCGGGATTCAAGGGACGCCATCTTGGATGAGGTCATTTAAAGGAAACTTCATTCTTCAGTTGGACTTCGTTTGAAGAGGATGCTCTGCGTCGGATGTCTTGAAGATGGAGCCACTCCACGCTGGATGGATGAAGATAGAAGATGCCGCCTGGATGAAGACTTCTGCCCGTCTGGAGGACCACTTCGCCCGGCTTCATTGAGGACTTCGGCCCGGTTGGGTGAAGACTTCTCAAGGTAGGGTGATCTTCAAGGGGTTAGTGTTAGGTTTTATTAAGGGGGTATTGGGTGGGTTTTAGAGTAGGGTTGAGTGTGTGGGTGGTTGGTTTTAATGTTGGGGGGGTATTGTACTTTTTTTTACAGGTAAAAGAGCTGATTACTTTGGGGCAATGCCCCGCAAAAGGCCCTTTTAAGGGCTATTCGTAATTTAGTGTAGGGTAGGGCTTTTTATTAATTTGGGGGGCTTTTTTATTTTATTAGGGGGATTAGATTAGGTGTAATTAGTTTAAAAAACTTGTAATTATTTTATTATTTTCTGTAATTTAGTGGGGGTTTTTTCGTACTTTAGATAATTGTATTTAATTGTAGTTAGTTTAGGGAATGAATTTAATTATAGTGTAGTGTTAGGTGTAATTGTATATTAATATAATATATATTAATATATATAATATAGTTGTGGCGACGTTGGGGGCGGCAGATTAGGGGTTAATAAATGTAGGTAGGTGTCGGCGATGTTAGGGACAGCAGATTAGGGGTTAATAAAATTTAACTAGTGTTTGCGATGCGGGAGTGTGGCGGTTTAGGGGTTAATATATTTTATTAGTGGCGGCGATGTCCGGTTCGGCAGATTAGGGGTTAAAATTTTTATTTTAGTGTTTGCGATGTGGGGGAACCTCGGTTTAGGGGTTAATAGGTAGTTTATGGGTGTTAGTGTACTTTTTAGCACTTTAGTTAAGAGTTTTATGCTACGGCGTTAGCCCATAAAACTCTTAACTACTGACTTTTAAATGCGGTATCAGTCTTGACAGGAGAGGCTGTACCGCTCACTTTTTAGAAGACTCGTAATACCGGCATTAGGCAAATTACATTGAAAAAATAGGATACGCAATTGACGTAAGTGGATTTGCGGTATTTTCGAGTTTGAGCAAAAAAGTGAGCGGTGAGCCTGTCATTTCAACACTCGTAATACCAGCGGGCGTTAAAAAGCAGCGTTGGGACCTCTCAATGCTGCATTTTAAGGCTAACACAAGACTCATAATCTAGCCGTCTGACTTTGAAAACCAACATAAATTAAATCCCACAGACATAAAACTATTGGAAGAAATAGACACTTGCAAATCAATAATTCATTGTATAATAGAAAAACAGAAAGAAAAGAGAAGGGCGCCTCCTAGTGTAGCCAATTTTTATATGGGAGATAATGCAAAAGTAAGCATACTCACAATGTGGAAAGGCAAAGGTAATGCCTAGATGAGCAATCTGGGAACTTCACAGTGTCCCAGCTGACTGTGCACTATGCTTAGAGGGCTGCTCCTCCCAAATGCAGAAGGGATATCTGTATTCTAAAAATCAAGAGCAAAAAACAAGAGGGCGACCCCTAGTGCAGATCAATGATGAATCAGTGGTGAAAATCTGTTAGTACTGACGAATGGATACTCACAAGATGAATTGCACCCTGAAGTGCAAATATGGCATACTAGGAATATTATAGTGTCCTAGTGCACAAATCCAACCCAAAAGAGGCACTGTCGTGATGACAAATGGACTTTAAGTATATGAGATGGACATCAGGATGGTGGAAAAGATAAAGAGAACTCCAGTATCGATAAAAAAATATATTTAATAAAAAGATAAAAAATGAACATACACAGATCAACAATGATATCTGTTTATAAAATTGCTACGCGTTTCTAAGCGTTAACCACGCTTTTTCCTCAGGCAAATGATCATTTGCCTGAGGAAAAAGCGTGGTTAACGCTTAGAAACGCGTAGCAATTTTATAAACAGATATCATTGTTGATCTGTGTATGTTCATTTTTTATCTTTTTATTAAATATATTTTTTTATCGATACTGGAGTTCTCTTTATCTTTTCCACCATCCTGATGTCCATCTCATATACTTAAAGTCCATTTGTCATCACGACAGTGCCTCTTTTGGGTTGGATTTGTGCACTAGGACACTATAATATTCCTAGTATGCCATATTTGCACTTCAGGGTGCAATTCATCTTGTGAGTATCCATTCGTCAGTACTAACAGATTTTCACCACTGATTCATCATTGATCTGCACTAGGGGTCGCCCTCTTGTTTTTTGCTCTTGATTGTATAATAGAAAAAGACTGTAAAAATCATGCCATGAGATTACAACAAACATATTATGAAGGGGAAAATAAATGCAGTACATTGTTCACACTACACAGATAGCTGAAGCCTTTAGGTCATACTATGAACAATTTAAGAAATTAAGGAAGAGGAATATTACTGTATTTGTAGTACTTATAAGTTCCCCAACATAATTAAGTCCTATCTATAGGGAGGAAAATCGTCTTTCCTTCGTCAAAGTAGTAAAGGAGGGGGGTGCTCAATATCCTGTATTAACATAGAAATATAAGAAGAAGAAATGGATATACCTGAGCACTCAAGATAAGCTAATAGAAATTAATTCATAATGTGAGTAGATGTGTAGGACTGGGTTATTTATAAATAAAACATAACTTTTATTATTGTTGAATAAAAATATATAGGTGATAAACATTCACTCCGTGTATTGTGTATTAAAATCAATTAAAAAGATGAATGCTGCAGTGCCAAACAATGGCCATACAAAGTATGTCAAGTGGGTAACTAACAATCTCAAGCACTATTGAGTGCTTAGCATTAGCAACAATGCCAATTCAATACAAAAAGGGAAGATACACTTCCACAAATTACGATGCTAAGTACAGAGCTCAGCCAATGTGAGCTTGAATTAACATCACACACTCTGTATATAGTTACACACTAGGATTGAACTATAAAGAAGTATACCTGAATTATGAATCAAGATAAGACCCAATAACAATTGAAAGGTGTGAGTGTATAAGCTATACCGCTAGCATGTATATGTTGCTATAAGCAATTATTCCCACAAGAAGTGTGTGCGTGGAGAGTATATCTGGCAGGGGTGTACCACAATATGCTCACGGATTGCACATAGAACTAATCTAAAAAGAGTATTGACCTCGCACAAATTATCTAGTTAGTGCAATACTGGAGCGGTACTACACCTTGTCAGATTCCCATACTATATATCATGTTGCTAAGAAATACTGGTGACCTGAGTGAAGTCAGATACATTTGCCAAGTAAAGGGCTAATGAAATAAAGGGGATACTTCGTAATAAGTATTTGACAATGCGTCTAAGTGTTTCCAAGATCAGCACACACACACTATACTACTGTCAGCATTCAAATGGAGCGCCTGATGCGCATTTTGCCACCTCCGTGGCTTTCTCAAAGGCTAACCCGTCCTGCCTCCACTCGAGCGGTTAAATATCGCTCAGAGCCAATCACGGGTGAGTAATCATACACACCCATTAACGGCTGGCCAATCACTTGTCATCTACCCGATAGGGTAGAGGTCTGTCACATGACTTATGATGCTGATGCAGATGGGCGTGATTCATCACGCAACTAGACACCAGCTACAGCAAATAGTATTTAGATATATAGATTATTCACATTCGTTTGTATGTATTAGTCACCATGTTACTATAGCAATCGGGCATTGTAACTTGGTTCCAATCACGCCATTAATGTTCTGTTAACCTATGTTGGGCAAAGAGGATACTAGCTCATAGATCAGAATAACACCACGGGTATTACGTTGCCTCTATTACTATGATAATAACGGATCTAAAATAATGACATGAGACAGTAGTTTGCTTTGGGAGTTATGGTACCACATATAGAGTAGTTACGTTTGTTAGAGAAACTATTTATATACATTTATGCAATTTGTTTCTGATATTACTCCAAATCTTATTAAATAGCATCTGTTACAACAATATCCAAAATAAAAAGTTATATATTGAGTTAGCTATCAAATTTTAGGTGTAGTCAATAAGCCCAAGATAGCTCATGTTTAATCGCAACGCATCTCATATCCATGGACTTGTAATGGTATAGCTACAAAATGCAAAGTTAAAACTAAATCAAGAGTATAATCATTTACAAAGCTGTACTAAATAGACTCAGGATATATGACATACATTAATAAAAGCTTTGTTATGTGAATCCTATATAATAGTAGTAGTAATGGTGTATATAGGGCCAACAATTCAGCCAACACCACTTCAATTCGAAGGTGTTGCATAGTGTTCGACCTTATTATGGAGCCTGAGATAAGGATGTTAACACATATGTCTGCTACCATATGCAATTATTAGATATGTTATGTTTTCACTCAAATTATATATCCAAAGAATCTTTAGTGTTGTGTTCACATTTTATTAAAACAGAGTGGGATAGATATCGTGCAAAACGTATCACCAGCCTTAGTTCTGAAGCATAGTACTCTTATGGATATCATACTATACACTTTATAGGAAGGAATTATAACCATCTTGTTCATTAATACCCACTGGGGCTAAAGTATTTAGCCAGAATATCCAGCGGCACTCTGCTTGTAGCAGCATAGTTTCTACATTTCCTGCTCTGATCCCAGGTTTAATTACTTGTAATACTGATATCTTCAGTTCTGGTTTTGTACTATGATTTCTTAAGTAGTGTTTCGCTACTGGGGTTAGATTCTTGCCTTTCTCTTGGTCTTTAAGGCAGTTTTTTATACTACTGATATGCTCACCCAGTCGTATACGTAGCTCCCTAGTAGTAATTCCAATATATCTTTTGCCACATTTGCATAGCAGACAGTACACAACATTTTTGGTTTTGCAATTTGCAAATCCCAGCATCCGTTTTATACTTCCTGTTCGTGTCTTATATTCTCTTTCATTAGAGATGTATTGACAAAAACTGCATGTGCCACATGCGTATGTTCCGCATATATATTTGTTCGTTCTCCTTTTTGTAAAGTGGCTTTTGACCAACAAGCTACCTATCGTTGGAGCTCTTCTCCAGCTTGTCTTTATTCTCTCACCTACATATGGTGATAAATCTTTATCAGATTTCAGAATTCCACTATGTCTATTCAAAATATTTGTGATTTTGTCATGATTGTTATTATAGGTAGTTACAAATCTGACTTCCTTTTCAGCAGTTTGTGTCTTCTTTTTAGGAATCAAAAGTGTTTCCCTTGGTGTTCTTTTCGCTCTCTGGTAAGCTTTGCGTATTATTTTGCGACTGTATCCTCTATCCTTCAGTCGTAGTTTCAGTTCTCTTGCTCTCTCATTAAAGACTTTGAAGTCCGTACAATTTCTCCTTATTCTGAGGAATTCTCCCGTAGGGATAGCGTTTTTAGTTCCTCTAGTATGGCAACTATCGTATTGGAGAATTGAGTTAGTTGCTGTTTCCTTCCTAAAGAGATCAGTTTTTATGTAATTATTCTCATCTCTGTAAATATTGATGTCCAGAAATTCTACTTTGTTTCTGTTTATGTGGTATGTCAGTTTCAGGTTGATGTCATTCTGATTAAGTTTGGTAATAAATTCTTTAAACATCTCTTCACTACCCGTCCATATTATGAAGAGATCATCTATGTATCGACACCACATATTTATATGATCAGTGTATTCAGACATGCTGTCAGTGAAAACATATTCACTCTCCCACCACCCTAGATAGATGTTGGCATAGGTGGGGGCGCAGGATGACCCCATGGCGGTGCCCTGGATTTGTAAGTAGAAATTATCATTAAACACAAAGTAGTTGTGCGTTAGTACAAATTGCAATAGTTTGATCACAAACTTATTTCTCTCAGATCTGTCGTTGGATTGCATACTTAGGAAGAATTCAACCGCTTTCAACCCGAATTCATGTTTAATAGAAGTATAGAGTGATTCAACATCACAGGTGACTAAGAAAGAATCTTGATCAAGTATTAGGTCATTTATTTTGCTCAATACGTCCATAGTGTCCCTTGTGTAGGACGGTAGTGCCCATACTATCTCTCTCAGATATAAATCCAAGAATTTGCTCCCTTGTTCGCATAGGCTGTTTATGCTAGAAACAATAGGTCTACCTGGCGGTGATTCCTTATTTTTGTGGATTTTTGGTAAAAAGTAGATAGTAGCAATCCTTGGATTTTTAACTTGTAGGAACGAGTGTTCCTTAACACTAATTAAATTGTCTGCCTTTGCCTCATTAATCAGTTTAAGATAGTCATTCAAGAACTGGGATGTCGGATTGGAAAAAAGGTGCCTATAGCATTTACGATCTTTTAGTTGTCTGTTGGCTTCAACAATGTATTTATCTTTCCCCCAAATTACAATGTTGCCTCCTTTGTCCGACGGTTTGATGATTACATCATCCCATGAACTAATTTCTTTTAATGCCTCCTCTTCTTTTTTAGTGATGTTTCTTACTTTTGTGTCTGGTAATTCTAAGAAGTCATTCATGACCATTCTCAAAAAAACCTCAATTTGTGGTACTTTTGAGGTTGGTGGCATATATTGAGATTTAAGTCTAATTTGTTTGTCAAGAAACTTATCATTTACACTTGTTTCAGTTCCTTCATTCTCATTTAATAATTCAATCAGAATGTCTAGTGTTTGGAGATCAGAAGTCACGTTGTCATCATGGGTACTGTACATTTTCTTTAATACTAATTTTCTACAGTAAAGATGTAGATCCTTAATTAAATCAAATTTGTACAAAGGGGGGGGGGGGTGGAGAGAAAGATAAACCTCTAGATAGAACAAGGGTTTGTGTTTCTGTAATAGTTTTTTGTGTTAGGTTGATGACTTGTAATTTGTTACCATCCCCATTCACCACCTCGGGCGCTTCCCCCAATCCTCTCTTCTCCTGTACCCGTTGTCTGATCTGTACCCCCACCGTGCTCGATCTCGTAGGGTCCTGTTTTCTTTTTTTGCCCCTTCTGGTGGGTCTCTCGTATCTTTGTCTAGATGTGTCATATCCCTTCCTAAAAAACTACTCATACTTGGTCTGTTAGTGTTGCTTTCAGAATCACTGTCCTCCACCGCCGACGACTCACAATCTGATTGGTGTGTCGTCTTAGGTGGGGGCAGACTATTGGGTGGTCTTCGTCTAGGTTGCTTGTCATCCCATGTGAATATCCTTCCTTTTTCAAAGTCTATCATGTCCCTCTTCATCTTAGAGCACTTAGTCTGTATTATCTCTTTCTCTCTCTTATCTAGCTCCTCTCTCATTTCTTTGTATGATTGCTTAAATTTATCTAATGTTTCAAATTTTTGTAATTTTACATTATATTCACTGATTTCTTTGTCCAACTCTGACATGACTTCAGTTTCATAGTCGGATAAAATCGCAACCAAAATTTCGGAGCAGTTGATCAGTGCCTGCTCCCATCTGTCCTTATAACTATCAATGTGAAAGGAGAAGGTGGGAAAAAGGCGTACTCTAAGACCTCTGGGTATGATATGTTTCGCCAGGTATTTATCATACGCGCTCTTATTCCAAAAAGAGCGCGTGTGTTTTTTAATCAAGTAATTCAGGGATTTTAGACCATCTTCCCAATTATCTATTATTATGTCAGGGGTAGTTTCAGTATCACATGCCAGAGCAAAAGTTTTGTCTATATCTCTCAGTCTCTGATCTTGTCTATTTTTAAAGTCTTGTGACAGACTGTGTGTCATTTTTGTTATGTATCTTAGTGACTTGGCCAGTTACTTACCTCCCTAGGTAAGTACTTTTGTTAGTTAAGTTGTTCCTCAGAATGCTGTCCTAAACAGCGGATAGATATGAATAGTTTAAGAAATTAAGGAAGAGGAATATTACTGTATTTGTAGTACTTATAAGTTCCCCAACATAATTAAGTCCTATCTATAGGGAGGAAAATCGTCTTTCCTTCGTCAAAGTAGTAAAGGAGGAGGGTGCTCAATATCCTGTATTAACATAGAAATATAAGAAGAAGAAATGGATATACCTGAGCACTCAAGATAAGCTAATAGAAATTAATTCATAATGTGAGTAGATGTGTAGAACTGGGTTATTTATAAATAAAACATAACTTTTATTATTGTTGAATAAAAATATATAGGTGATAAACATTCACTCCGTGTATTGTGTATTAAAATCAATTAAAAAGATGAATGCTGCAGTGCCAAACAATGGCCATACAAAGTATGTCAAGTGGGTAACTAACAATCTCAAGCACTATTGAGTGCTTAGCATTAGCAACAATGCCAATTCAATACAAAAAGGGAAGATACACTTCCACAAATTACGATGCTAAGTACAGAGCTCAGCCAATGTGAGCTTGAATTAACATCACACACTCTGTATATAGTTACACACTAGGATTGAACTATAAAGAAGTATACCTGAATTATGAATCAAGATAAGACCCAATAACAATTGAAAGGTGTGAGTGTATAAGCTATACCGCTAGCATGTATATGTTGCTATAAGCAATTATTCCCACAAGAAGTGTGTGCGTGGAGGGTATATCTGGCAGTAATATTCCTCTTCCTTAATTTCTTAAACTATTCATATCTATCCGCTGTTTAGGACAGCATTCTGAGGAACAACTTAACTAACAAAAGTACTTACCTAGGGAGGTAAGTAACTGGCCAAGTCACTAAGATACATAACAAAAATGACACACAGTCTTTCACAAGACTTTAAAAATAGACAAGATCAGAGACTGAGAGATATAGACAAAACTTTTGCTCTGGCATGTGATACTGAAACTACCCCTGACACAATAATAGATAATTGGGAAGATGGTCTAAAATCCCTGAATTACTTGATTAAAAAACACACGCGCTCTTTTTGGAATAAGAGAGCGTATGATAAATACCTGGCGAAACATATCATACCCAGAGGTCTTAGAGTACGCCTTTTTCCCACCTTCTCCTTTCACATTGATAGTTATAAGGACAGATGGGAGCAGGCACTGATCAACTGCTCCGAAATTTTGGTTGCGATTTTATCCGACTATGAAACTGAAGTCATGTCAGAGTTGGACAAAGAAATCAGTGAATATAATGTAAAATTACAAAATTTGAAACATTAGATAAATTTAAGCAATCATACAAAGAAATGAGAGAGGAGCTAGATAAGAGAGAGAAAGAGATAATACAGACTAAGTGCTCTAAGATGAAGAGGGACATGATAGACTTTGAAAAAGGAAGGATATTCACATGGGATGACAAGCAACCTAGACGAAGACCACCC
The DNA here is from genome assembly GCF_027579735.1 of Bombina bombina. Classification (NCBI taxonomy): domain Eukaryota; kingdom Metazoa; phylum Chordata; class Amphibia; order Anura; family Bombinatoridae; genus Bombina; species Bombina bombina. The sequence continues at coordinate 346,942,927 of NC_069503.1, forward strand.
AATAGTCTGCCCCCACCTAAGACGACACACCAATCAGATTGTGAGTCGTCAGCGGTGGAGGACAGTGATTCTGAAAGTAACACTAACAGACCAAGTACGAGTAGTTTTTTAGGAAGGGATATGACACATCTAGACAAAGATACGAGAGACCCACCAGAAGGGGCAAAAAAAGAAAACAGGACCCTACGAGATTGAGCACGGTGGGGGTACAGATCAGACAACGGGTACAGGAGAAGAGAGGATTGGGGGAAGCGCCCGAGGTGGTGAATGGGGATAGTAACAAATTACAAGTCATCAACCTAACACAAATAACTATTACAGAAACACAAACCCTTGTTCTATCTAGAGGTTTATCTTTCTCTCCACCCCCCCCCCCTTTTGTACAAATTTGATTTAATTAAGGATCTACATCTTTACTGTAGAAAATTAGTATTAAAGAAAATGTACAGTACCCATGATGACAACGTGACTTCTGATCTCCAAACACTAGACATTCTGATTGAATTATTAAATGAGAATGAAGGAACTGAAACAAGTGTAAATGATAAGTTTCTTGACAAACAAATTAGACTTAAATCTCAATATATGCCACCAACCTCAAAAGTACCACAAATTGAGTTTTTTTTGAGAATGGTAATGAATGACTTCTTAGAATTACCAGACACAAAAGTAAGAAACATCACTAAAAAAGAAGAGGAGGCATTAAAAGAAATTAGTTCATGGGATGATGTAATCATCAAATCGTCGGACAAAGGAGGCAACATTGTAATTTGGGGGAAAGATAAATACATTGTTGAAGCCAACAGACAACTAAAAGATCGTAAATGCTATAGGCACCTTTTTTCCAATCCGACATCCCAGTTCTTGAATGACTATCTTAAACTGATTAATGAGGCAAAGGCAGACAATCTAATTAGTGTTAAGGAACACTCGTTCCTACAAGTTAAAAATCCAAGGATTGCTACTATCTACTTTTTACCAAAAATCCACAAAAATAAGGAATCACCGCCAGGTAGACCTATTGTTTCTAGCATAAACAGCCTATGCGAACAAGGGAGCAAATTCTTGGATTTATATCTGAGAGAGATAGTATGGGCACTACCGTCCTACACAAGGGACACTATGGACGTATTGAGCAAAATAAATGACCTAATACTTGATCAAGATTCTTTCTTAGTCACCTGTGATGTTGAATCGCTCTATACTTCTATTAAACATGAATTCGGGTTGAAAGCGGTTGAATTCTTCCTAAGTATGCAATCCAACGACAGATCTGAGAGAAATAAGTTTGTGATCAAACTATTGCAATTTGTACTAACGCACAACTACTTTGTGTTTAATGATAATTTCTACTTACAAATCCAGGGCACCGCCATGGGGTCATCCTGCGCCCCCACCTATGCCAACATCTATTTAGGGTGGTGGGAGAGTGAATATGTTTTCACTGACAGCATGTCTGAATACACTGATCATATAAATATGTGATGTCGATACATAGATGATCTCTTCATAATATGGACGGGCAGTGAAGAGATGTTTAAAGAATTTATTACCAAACTTAATCAGAATGACATCAACCTGAAACTGACATACCACATAAACAGAAACAAAGTAGAATTTCTGGACATCAATATTTACAGAGATGAGAATAATTACATAAAAACTGATCTCTTTAGGAAGGAAACAGCAACTAACTCAATTCTCCAATACGATAGTTGCCATACTAGAGGAACTAAAAACGCTATCCCTACGGGAGAATTCCTCAGAATAAGGAGAAATTGTACGGACTTCAAAGTCTTTAATGAGAGAGCAAGAGAACTGAAACTACGACTGAAGGATAGAGGATACAGTCGCAAAATAATACGCAAAGCTTACCAGAGAGCGAAAAGAACACCAAGGGAAACACTTTTGATTCCTAAAAAGAAGACACAAACTGCTGAAAAGGAAGTCAGATTTGTAACTACCTATAATAACAATCATGACAAAATCACAAATATTTTGAATAGACATAGTGGAATTCTGAAATCTGATAAAGATTTATCACCATATGTAGGTGAGAGAATAAAGACAAGCTGGAGAAGAGCTCCAACGATAGGTAGCTTGTTGGTCAAAAGCCACTTTACAAAAAGGAGAACAAACAAATATATATGCAGAACATACGCATGTGGCACATGCAGTTTTTGTCAATACATCTCTAATGAAAGAGAATATAAGACACGAACAGGAAGCATAAAACGGATGCTGGGATTTGCAAATTGCAAAACCAAAAATGTTGTGTACTGTCTGCTATGCAAATGTGGCAAAAGATATATTGGAATTACTACTAGGGAGCTACGTATACGACTGGGTGAGCATATCAGTAGTATAAAAAACTGCCTTAAAGACCAAGAGAAAGGCAAGAATCTAACCCCAGTAGCGAAACACTACTTAAGAAATCATAGTACAAAACCAGAACTGAAGATATCAGTATTACAAGTAATTAAACCTGGGATCAGAGCAGGAAATGTAGAAACTATGCTGCTACAAGCAGAGTGCCGCTGGATATTCTGGCTAAAACATATATCTAATAATTGCATATGGTAGCAGACATATGTGTTAACATCATTATCTCAGGCTCCATAATAAGGTCGAACACTATGCAACACCTTCGAATTGAAGTGGTGTTGGCTGAATTGTTGGCCCTATATACACCATTACTACTACTATTATATAGGATTCACATAAGAAAGCTTTTATTAATGTATGTCATATATCCTGAGTCTATTTAGTACAGCTTTGTAAATGATTATACTTTTGATTTAGTTTTAACTTTGCATTTTGTAGCTATACCATTACAAGTCCATGGATATGAGATGCGTTGCGATTAAACATGAGCTATCTTGGGCTTATTGACTACACCTAAAATTTGATAGCTAACTCAATATATAACTTTTTATTTTGGATATTGTTGTAACAGACGCTATTTAATAAGATTTGGAGTAATATCAGAAACAAATTGCATAAATGTATATAAATAGTTTCTCTAACAAACGTAACTACTCTATATGTGGTACCATAACTCACAAAGCAAACTACTGTCTCATGTCATTATTTTAGATCCGTTATTATCATAGTAATAGAGGCAACATAATACCCGTGGTGTTATTCTGATCTATGAGCTAGTATCCTCTTTGCCCAACATAGGTTAACAGAACATTAATGGCGTGATTGGAACCAAGTTACAATGCCCGATTGCTATGGTAACATGGTGACTAATACATACAAACGAATGTGAATAATCTATATCTCTAAATACTATGTGCTGTAGCTGGTGTCTAGTTGCGTGATGAATCACGCCCATCTGCATCAGCATCATAAGTCATGTGACAGACCTCTACCCTGTCGGGTAGATGACAAGTGATTGGCCAGCCGTTAATGGGTGTGTATGATTACTCACCCGTGATTGGCTCTGAGCGATATTTAACGCTCGAGTGGAGGCAGGACGGGTTAGCCTTTGAGAAAGCCACGGAGGTGGCGAAATGCGCATCAGGCGCTCCATTTGAATGCTGACAGTAGTATAGTGTGTGTGTGTGCTTATCTGGGAAACACTTAGACGCATTGTCAAATACTTATTACGAAGTATCCCCTTTATTTCATTAGCCCTTTACTTGGCAAATGTATCTGACTTCACTCAGGTCACCAGTATTTCTTAGCAACATGATATATAGTATGGGAATCTGACAAGGTGTAGTACCGCTCCAGTATTGCACTAGCTAGATAATTTGTGCGAGGTCAATCCTCTTTTTAGATTAGTTCTATGTGCAATCCGTGAGCATATTGTGGTACACCCCTGCCAGATATACCCTCCACGCACACACTTCTTGTGGGAATAATTGCTTATAGCAACATATACATGCTAGCGGTATAGCTTATACACTCACACCTTTCAATTGTTATTGGGTCTTATCTTGATTCATAATTCAGGTATACTTCTTTATAGTTCAATCCTAGTGTGTAACTATATACAGAGTGTGTGATGTTAATTCAAGCTCACATTGGCTGAGCTCTGTACTTAGCATCGTAATTTGTTGAAGTGTATCTTCCCTTTTTGTATTGAATTGGCATTGTTGCTAATGCTAAGCACTCAATAGTGCTTGAGATTGTTAGTTACCCACTTGACATACTTTGTATGGCCATTGTTTGGCACTGCAGCATTCATCTTTTTAATTGATTTTAATACACAATACACGGAGGGAATGTTTATCACCTATATATTTTTATTCAACAATAATAAAAGTTATGTTTTATTTATAAATAACCCAGTCCTACACATCTACTCACATTATGAATTAATTTCTATTAGCTTATCTTGAGTGCTCAGGTATATCCATTTCTTCTTCTTATATTTCCATACTATGAACAATTATATAATCTGAACACAACACCAAGGTCTCAAACTGTAGGAATAGAAGACAGAACTCTAAATATTGCTAAATATCTTGAAAACGTATTGTTCTATTAGTTAAGTGGAAATATCTGATGTAATTAGTAATCTCCCATTAAAAAAAACAAAACTCCTGGACCAGATGGCAACAATAATTATTATTATTATACAAAAATTATAAAGATTTATTGATACCATGAGGCATATTTAAGAAATGTCTTATGGACCTGATCCGACAGTGCGGATCAGGTCCGCAAGACATCGCTGAATGCGGAGAGCAATAGGCTCTCCGCATTTAACATTGCACCAGCAGCTCACAAGAGCTGCTGGTGCAACGCCGCCCCCTGCAGACTCACGGCCAATGGGCCGCCAGCAGGGGGTGTCAATCAGCCCGATCGTACTCGATCGGGTTGAATTGTTAAGATTCCTGTCCGCCAGAGCAGGCAGACAGGGTTATGGAGCAGCGGTCTTTGTGACCGCTGCTTCATAACTGTTCTTTCTGGCGAGTCTGGAGACTCGCCAGAAACACGGGCCGTCAAGCTCCTTTCGGAGCTTGATAGATAGGCCCCTATATCTGCAAGCTATGTTTAATTCTATATATGAGGATAACCCTTTTTCAACAGGAGCTTTAGAGGCTCATATTTCCATTCTACCAAAATGGAACAAAACTTCTGACCCATTTCTCTTTTAAAGTCAGACATCAAAATATGTGCAAAAATTCTGGCAAATAGACTATGGGGCCCATTTATCAAGCTTCATATGGAGCTTGAAGGGCTGCTGCTCCATAACCTGTCCGCCTGCTCTGAGGAGGCGGACAGACATTGCAGGAAATCAACAAATCGAATATGATCATATGATCAGGTTGATTGACACCCCTTGCTAGCGGCCGCGAATCTGCAGGGGGCGGCATTGCACCAGCAGTTCACAAGAGCTGCTGATGCAATGCTGAATGCGGAGAGCGGATATCACGCCGCGCCGCTCTAGCCGTTGCTAGGGGTGCGGAGTCTCCTTCCTTGCTCGTTGCCTAGGGCTGTGTCGGGTCTGGATGCATGCAGCGCTGACGTCATCGCCGCACACTCCTCTCCCTCTCTGATGCCGGTCACACGCTGTGGCGCGAATCCTACGCCTATTTAAGTGATCCTAGTACGATCTATCACTTCCCAAGTATAGGTGTTACTTTATGTGCTCCTGGGTGTGCTAGATCGTACTATTCTTACTGCCTTATTGATTATTGCTGATGAACTCTGCCTGTCTGACTACTCTGCCTCTTAACCCCTAAAATTGCTGGATTGATTATTGCTGCTGAACTTTGCCTGTCTGACTACTCTGCCTCTTAACGCCTAACTCCTGGATTGTTATACTGCTGCTGAACCCTGCCTGTCTGACTGCTCTGCTTATTATCCCCTGTTGTTCTTGATTGCCTCTTTGTTGCTGAACCCTGCCTGTCTGACCATTCTAGTGGTGTGCCTTGGGCTGCTTTACTGTTGCCAAATCCTGCCTGCCTGACCATTCTACTGGTTTGCCCTTGGACCGCTCTGCCGTTGTCGCTGGAGACTGCCCTGCCTGTGGTGAGTGCCACCTTCCTCATCTTACTAACTTTCTCTGCTCTGGGATATTCCCTTTCTTTCCGGCTCAATGCCGGGATAACAAGACTACTGGCCGAGTTTAGTCTGATAGAGGAATATCCCACGAGCATTACATTATACTTGGGCCATGCAGCCAGATGAGGTGGCACAAGCTGTTTATCTTCAGGGACAGATGTTGGGAACCCGTACCACACAGTTGCAGAATATGGATTCCAAGCGACGGATGCCGCTCCTGTTGTTACCCCACCAGCCCTTACTCCTAGTACTGTGACTTCTTCCTCTGCTTCTGGAAGTATACCCTGCATACCATTGCCTGACAAGTATGAAGGTACTACTGATTGCAGGGGTTTTCTTAACCAATGCAGGCTGCACTTCCGCAATGATCCTCACACCTTTCAGTCTCATCAGTCAAGGGTCACCTTTATCATTTCTTGCTGAAGGACAAGGCCCTAGCCTAGGTCTCTCCCCTTTTGGAACAGAACGCTACACTCCTGCATAATGCTGATGAGTTTATTTCTGCTTTATCTTCTGTGTTTAGGGCTTCTGGCCATACCTCTGCTGCGGAATAAAACTGTGGCACAATTTGCCATTGAATTTCGGACCTTGGCACTTGAGACCACTTTGGATGGCAGTGCTCTCAAGGCAGCCTTTAGGAGGGGTCTGCATGAGCGCATCAAAGATAAACTCACTTATCTCGTGATATTCCTTCTTCTTTGGATGACTTTATAACACTTTGTATCAGTCTGGACTCTCGCTTTTAGGAAAGACAAGCCGAGAGAGATCAAACAAGGAGTGTCCTGTCTTCCTGTTCACCCAGTTTCGGCAGCATCCGCTACCCCTTCAGCAGCTCCAGTTACCTCAGTGGAGGAACCCATGGATCTCTCCTCCTTCAAACCTTCAGAGTCTGAAAGACAGAGAAGAAGGAGACTGAGACTATGATTTTATTGTGGATCTAACTCCCACCAACTAAAGGACTGTGAGATTCAGCCGGGAAAAGCCAATGCTTAGGGGATAACACAGGGGTAACCTCTAAGCATGATATCTACTAAATCCCCTCACTCCTCTTGGATCCTGGTACCTGTTACCCTTACCTTCCTTCAGAATACTGTCCACACTCAGGCCTTCATTGATTCAGGGGCAGCTGGGAACTTCCTGGATCACCGTTTCATGATTCAAGCTGGCTTGCCTCTTTTGCAGAAAAGACATTGTCTCAAAATAACCACTCTGGGTGGCACCCCCCTTGGTTCAGGCTTGATCCATTTTGAGTCAGCACTCCTGACCCTGACTGTGGGGATCCTTCACACCGAACAGCTGCAGTTTGAGGTAATTCATTCCCCAGCACAGCCTGTCATCCTTCGTCTTCCTTGGCTTTGGGTACACAATCCACAGTTCAACTGGACTGAGGGACAACCGGCCTCATGGGGTACATCCTGTTTCCACTCCTGCCTTGCTAAAGTCACTCCTCTGTCCCGTATTCCCATAGCGAGTATACAGACTCCTTCAAACCTTCCTTCAGTATACACAGACTTTGCTGATGTGTTTGAGAAAAAAGGAGCCGACGTGCTGCCACCCCACCGTCCTTATGACTGCAAGATCAACCTCTTTCCTGGAGCCCCACTTCCTATAGGGAGGACTTATCCACTCTCCAAAGCTGAAACCAAATCCATGGAGGAGTACATCCAAGAGAACCTAGCTAAAGGTTTCATTCGCCCTTCCTCCTCTCCTGCTGGGGAAGGGTTCTTTTTTGTCAGTAAGAAGGGTGGCTGGCTCAGACCCTGCATTGACTACAGGGCCTTTAACAACATAACCATCAAGAATCGCTATCCCATACCATTAATCACTGAACTATATGACTCACTCCCCATGCTCGCTTTTTCACCAAATTGGACTTACATGGGGCATACAATTTGATTTGTATATTTCCAGGCCACGAATGGAAGACCGCCTTCAACACGAGATCTGGGCATTACGAATACCTTGTAACCCCCTTTGGATTGTGTAACGCCCCTGCAGTCTTCCAGGCATTCGTCAACGATGTCTTCCGTGACCTCCTCAACCGCACTGTCATTGTCTATCTGGACATCCTTGTTTTCTCTTCCAATTTGGAGGAACATCATAGACACATGAGACAGGTGCTTCTACGTCTCAGAGACAATTCTTTGGTAGCCAAGTTAGAAAAATGTGAGTTTGATCAAGTTCAGATCCAATTCCTTGGTTATGTCATCTCGAAGGAGGGTTTTGCCATGGATCCTGTTAAACTCGCTGCAGTTATGGAATGGCCTCAACCTACTTCTCTAAAGGAATTACAGAGGTTATTGGGGTTCTCCAATCATTAGCGCAAGTTTATAAAGAACTTTTCTCAAACAGTCGCTCCTCTCACTGAATTAAAACGGAACAATGACTGTAAACATTGGCTTCTCGAAGCCATAAGTGCCTTCTCTAGTCTGAAAAAGGCTTTCTGTTCAGCTCCTGTGCTCCGTCATCCTGACCCTAACCTACAGTTCACTTTAGAGGTTGATGCCTCTGAGATAGGGGCTGGAGCAGTTCTTACCCAAAGGGATCCTTTGACTTCCAAGTCACACCCTGTAGTCTTTTTCTCCAAACGCTTTACTCCTGCTAAGAGGAACTATGATGTCGGTAATCGTGAACTCTTAGCCATTAAAATGGCTTTGACCGAATGGCGTCATTGGTTAGAGGGCACCGCCAATCCCATTCAGATTCTCACCAACCACAAGAATCTGACTTACCTAGAGGCTGCTCATCGACTCAATCCTCGACAGGCCAGGTGGGCCTTGTTCTTTTTCCATTTTAACCTTTGTGGTCTCTTATCTTCCTAGGACTAAGAACAAGAAGGCAGACACCCTTTCCCGTCAGTTCCCTCACTCAAGTGATTCTTCTGAAGCTCCTATTGAATATATCATACCCCCCTTCTGTGTGGTTACTCAACTAAACACCACCCTTCTGCAAAGATTGCAACGTGCCCAGTCTAATAAACCTCCTGGAGCCCTCGTGGCCTCCAATATCCTCTTTGTACCTCTGAACCTACGCATCCCTGTGCTAGCCTGGGCTCATGATAGCAAACTTTCAGGACATCCTGGTTTGACTAGGACTTTCAAGAGTCTTTCCCAACATGTATGGTGGCCTACTATGAAGTCTGACACTCAGGATTATGTGAAGGCCTGCACAACTTGTGCTGCCAATAAGACTCCCCGATCTTTGCCTCCTAGCTTGCTCCAACCATTGTCCATTCCCAAACAACCATGGACACACATAACAATGGATTTCATTGTGGACCTTCCTCCTTCTGACCACCATACAGTTATCTGGGTTGTGGTGGATCGCTTTTCCAGACTGGCTAATTTTGTACCCTTAACAAAACTGCCTTCTGCCCAAGAATTAGCTTCTCTCTCTTGCATGTGGTACGACTTCATGGCATCCCTGTGAATATTGCTTCCGACAGAGGTCCACATTTCATCTCTGCCTTTTAGAGAGCCTTTTGTAAGTTAATTGGAACCACTGTTTCTTTGTCTTCTGGCTACCATCCTCAAACCAACGGACTAACTGAGAGAGCAAACCAGGATCTTGAAACCTACCTTAGAGCCTTTGTAAACGCTCGCCATACCAACTGGTCTGAGTTGTTACCCCTAGCTGAGCTTGCAAGAAACACTCATTGGCACTTTTCCCTTCAATGTTTTCCTTTTCAATCTGCAGCAGGGTATCAATATCGTGTCTTCCCTCTTTCTGCTTAGTCCACTGGGGTTCCTGCTGCAGACCAACACATCACTAGACTCACCACTCATTGACAACCTATTTGCTCTCAGTTACATACAGCTGTCTATAGATATAAGAAGTTTGCTGATCATCATAGAGCTTCTGTACGTGCTATCCCAGTGGGCGAACGTGTTTGGATTTCTACTCAACACATTCGTCTACGTCAATCCTGTCACAAATTGGGGCCTAGATTTATCGGCCCTTACAAGGTCCTACCTTGCTCGTTGCCTAGGGCTGTGTCAGGTCTGGTCCTCTCTGATGCTGGTCACACACTGTGGCGCAAATCCTAAGCCTATTTAAGTGATCCTAGTACGATCTATCACTGCCCAAGTATAGGAGTTACTTTATGTGCTCCTGGGTGTGATAGATCCTACTATTCTTACTGCCTTATTGATTATTGCTGATGAACTCTGCCTGTCTGACTACTCTGCCTCTTAACCCCTAAAATTGCTGGATTGATTATTGTTGCTGAACTCTGCCTGTCTGACTACTCTGCCTCTTAACCCCTAAAATTGCTGGATTGATTATTGTTGCTGAACTCTGCCTGTCTGACTACTCTGCCTTTTAACCCCTAACTCCTGGATTGTTATACTGCTGCTGACCACTGCCTGTCTGACTGCTCTGCTTATTAACCCCTGTTGTTCTGGATTGCCTCTTTGTTGCCGAACCCTGCCTGCCTGACCATTCTAGTGGTGTGCCCTTGGACTTCTTTACTGTTGCCAAATCCTGCCTGCCTGACCATTCTACTGGTTTGCCCTTGGACCACTCTGCTGTTGTCACTGGGGACTGCCCTGCCTGTGGTGAGTGCCACCTTCCTCATCTTACTAACTTTCTCTGCTCTGGGATATTCTCTATCTTTCCGCCTCAACGCCGGAATAACAAGACTACTGGCCGAGTTCGGTCTGATAGAGAAATATCCCACGAGCATTACAGCCTATTGCTCTCCGCATTCAGCGATATCTGTCGGACATGATCCGCTGATCGGATCATGTCGGACAGACATTTCATAAATAGGCCCCTAAGTCAAGTACTTCCATGTCTTATACAGGGGGACCAGGTGGGATTCATTTACTCAAGAGAAGTGAAAGACAACACAGCGAATGCGGGAAAAGCTTTTGACCACGTTTGTTGGCACTTTTTTAAGAACTATGCTTAAAGGGACAGTCTACAATAGAATTTTTATTATTTTAAAATATAGATAATCCCTTTATTATACATTCCCCAGTTTTACATAACCAACACAGTTATATTAATATACATTTTACCTCTGTGATTACCTTGTATCTAAGCATTTTCTGACAGCCCCCTAATCACATGACTGTGTTTATTATCTATTGACTTGCATTTAGTATTGTGTTGTGCTAAGTCTTTAAAGGGACACGGAACCCAAAAAAAAATAATTTCTGTGTATTTTCATATTTTTTTTATTTTTTTTTATTTATTAAGTCAGAGTCTCAGACTCAGAGACAGTCTTCACAGTCAGTACTTCTAAGTTCTTGACCTCGTGGACAGGAGTCACAGGACCGGTAGTAATGTTATGTATTGTATATTATATTTATTGTTGCGCCTACTAGCCTGCTACCCGCGCTAGGCGACGCCGACGTCAGCATCCTCAACGTCACCATCCATCACGTGACCACCCCGCCCGCTTTGCCGCTCCCGCTCATTGTGCTGTGCCAGCCTGAGCCTCACACACGCGGCAGCAGCAGCCAGAAGAGACAGTCACAGTGACAGAAGAGGTCGAGGAGAGAGAGTGACAGTGTCACTGTCATTAGACTATTACTACTAGTACTACTACTAGACAGCTCAGCCTGGAACTGTAGGCAGCGCAGCAGTAGCTAGGGGGCTAGCAAGCAGCAGTAGTCCGTGTTACCGGTAGAGGCTGAGCCTGAGAGTAGAGTAGAGAGCCTGCTGGCTGGCTGGCCCTGGCACTGGCAGTCGCAGACAGACACAGTGTGCTGCGTGCAGTGTCATGTGCAGAGCTCAGCTAGCCAGCCCAGACAGAGCCGATCAGATCAGCACTGGTCGACGGACCGGGTGTGTGTGTGTGGACAGTCAGTGTCGTGTGGACAGTGGACCCTGACCCTCACCCAGGCCCAGCCCAGGGCCAGGCAGGACAGAGGAGGACGAGGTCGAGGACGACGACCACCAGACCACCAAACAGAGGTGAGAGCTCAGAGACTCAGCCAGGAGAGTCATGAGAAATTATTTCATAAATTTCTGCTTGACTGCTTTTTATATTTTTTAAATATAATATATATGGAGGTCTGAGGTCAATGATGGCTTGGCATGATGATCATCATGTGTATGTTGTTGATATTTGTGACTAGTACTAAGAAGACACAGTAGTAGTCACTGTCTGACTCTCTCACTGTCTATAATATATCTACCTCTTTTTAATGGTGAGGGCTGCCGGTGGTAGTTTGTTAATTGAAAACTGTGATTATCTTGCAAATTTGCAGGCAGCAGATGGATTAATAAAAATAACACAACAATCAATTATTGATTGTGTTATTTTTATTAATCCATGATGCTGCCTGCAATTTGCAAACTAGTATTTATATTATATAGTCTACTACTCTTAGACTTAGTTTGGATTGTTGACAGTGCATGCTGTGTGGAAGGAAATTTGTATTTTATAATTTTCCCGCCTGGTTACAAAACTCATGTAGCCACGTGGGTGCGGCTAGGGCTAGTCACTGTGTTTGAGAAAAACTTACTGTCTAAGTTTCATTTCATCCAAAATCTTACACTTGTAGTGGATGGATCAGGATCATGACTGAGGTGGTGGTTTCATGATATAAAGCTTTCTATGCATTGCCAATGCCACTTATTGTGTTTGTGTAATTACTAGTACTTGGCAAGTTCCATTTCTGATAATTAATGGAATTTGTGTTCCAAGTTGGAACACTAATTCCATTAACTATCAGTAATGAAACAGGCGCATCAGATCACCCACAACAGTACATGTCAGTACACAGACATTATATATTCTGATATTCAGGGGGCCCCTGAATGTGTGGCTGAGAACTTATGCTGGGTTGTTGTTGAAACTAGTTACAGGCCTGCCTGAGGCCCACCTTAGAACAACAATGTATGAATGATGTTGTATGAATGATGAATATTTCATTGATTTTCTTAAAACAAATTATATAAATATAAATGTAATACTTATACTGTCTACCTATTGCTATTTTACATGTGATGATGTGACTGAGGGTCATTCATAGTATACTGTCTGTATAGTATATAATATAGTATTATTTTATTTCACAATCTGCTGTTGCAATTTCTTTAATTAAATAATGCACAGGGATGATGTGCTCACATGGGAATATTTAAAATATTGCCATGTGAGCACATCATCCTGGCAAATGGCAGATTGGAATTTGTGAAGATGCCAGTATCTGCAGCCAGCAGGGGTAGTAGTGACATTGTTATAAGGGCTGACACGACCCTCTTTCTTTTTATATAAAATATTATATTTTATATAAAAAGAAAGAGGGTCTGCTGCTGCCCTTATAAAACTACCCCCCTGATGCAGATTCTGGCATCTTCACAATCTGCCATTTGCCTTCACAAAGATAATAGTAGTAAATTAGAATGTTGTTTAAAATTGCATGCTCTATCTATCTATGTGAATCATGAGACTGGTTTTTTTTTTTACATCTTTTTTTTGCTTAAACAAGTATTATACTTGTCATGTTTGGTATATGGTTAAAAGGACACAGTCTACTCCAGAATTGCTATTGTTTAAAAAGATAGATAATCCCTTTATTACCGCTTACCCAGTTGTTCATAATTAACACAGTTATTGTATATTAATATACATTTTAACCTCTGTGATTACCTTGTATCTAAGCCTACTGCCCCTTATCTCAGTTCTTTTAACTGACATGCTTTTTAGTCAATCGGTGCCCTCTCATATGTAACTCCACATGCATGAGCACAATGTTATCTATATGGTACACATGAAATAACACCCTCTAGCTCTGAAAAAACTGTCAAATGCTTTCAGACAAGAGATGGCCTTCAAGTTGAAGGCCATCTCTTGTCTGAAAGCATTTGACAGTTTTTTCAGAGCTAGAGGCTTCAAGGCCTTAGAAATTAGCACATGAGCCTATCTATGTTTAGATTTCAACAAAGAACACTAATGGAAGAAAGCAAATTTGATGCTGAATGTAGATTGTAAATGTAAATATATATTGACATGGTGACTTGCTAGCTTGTAATTGAGTTTTAAACAGTAACTACTAAGTTGTCATGAAAAAAATAATTCTTTAATTTTGCCCAGGATCAATTGCTGGGCCTGAGGTGTGGGGTCATTTGTTTCTCAGGTGAATTTTTACCAACGTACGGTTATTTGTTAATTAATAAAACATTAAACAATGGGGTCAACTTCCCAGCTTAAAGGCAAACATAGGGGTGACCATGTGGGTGTAGTTGGGGGAGATTGTGGCATAGTCACTTAGGTCTTTGATTGTAATATACATATATAAGTAGTTTTATATTTTTGAAGATGGACCATAGAGCTGAACTATCTTTACTTAACCAGATGTTTTTTATTTTCTTCAGTTACCTATGGCTGATAAAAAACGACCTTCTGGAGCCCAGTACCGCAAACGAAAGGCAGAACAAGCTAAGGAGCAAGCAAAGCAAGAGGGGTCCTTCTTTAGATACCTTCATACACAGAAAGCAAATCAAGAACAAGAATGTGACTGTACTCTAGTGGAACCTGCCACTGGGGATGGGGAAGCTGAATGTTGTGCTCCAACTACAAGTCATACTGAAGTTTCACAATTTGGAAATGTTTCTAGAAATAATGAAGAAGAAAAAGATGTCAATAACAGTGAGACTAGTAGTAGCACTGCAAAGTCATCAAAAGAAAACAATATTGTGCCTGATTTGGATTACAGTGACCCTGCTAAATGGCCGAACTCTTGCAGTGATGATCTACGACAGCTTATAATTCAACATGGACCACAGGAGGTTGTATTACATGATTTTCCCAAAGACTCAAAAAACAGACGATTTTCTACTGTCCACTACAAGAGGAGACTGGCAAATGGGGAAGAAGTGTGTCGCCAATGGTTGATATATTCAACCTCAAAAGATGTGTTTTTTTTGTTTTTGCTGTAAGTTGTTCAGTAAAAGAAATGTTGCATCATCCCTACAAGAAACAGGTTCAAAAGACTGGAAGAACATTGGAGCAATTATTTCTTCAGATGAGAGGAATACTGACCATTTGGAAAACTATCAAGCCTGGCGTGAACTTGAATTCCGCTTATCTAAAGAAAAAACAATTGATGCTCTAAACCAGCTGAAAATTAGGCAAGAAGAACAATATTGGCAACAAGTCTTGCAACGCTTGATTGCTTTGGTAAGAGTTCATTCCATGCAAAACGTATCATTCCGTGGTACAAATGACAAGTTGTATAGTGCTGGCAATGGAAATTTTTTAAAGTTTGTCGAATATCTAGCCCTTTTTGATCATATCATGAATGAACATTTGCATAGGGTTAAAGATCAAGAAACATTGGTTCACTACCTGGGAAAAGATATCCAGAATGAGCTTATACAGGGAGTGCAGAATTATTAGGCAAGTTGTATTTTTGAGGATTAATTTTATTATTGAACAACAACCATGTTCTTAATGAACCCAAAAAACTCATTAATATCAAAGCTGAATATTTTTGGAAGTAGTTTTTAGTTTGTTTTTAGTTTTAGCTATTTTAGGGGGATATCTGTGTGTGCAGGTGACTATTACTGTGCATAATTATTAGGCAACTTAACAAAAAACAAATATATACCCATTTAAAATTATTTATTTTTACCAGTGAAACCAATATAACATCTCAACATTCACAAATATACATTTCTGACATTCAAAAACAAAACAAAAACAAATCAGTGACCAATATAGCCACCTTTCTTTGCAAGGACACTCAAAAGCCTGCCATCCATGGATTCTGTCAGTGTTTTGATCTGTTCACCATCAACATTGCGTGCAGCAGCAACCACAGCCTCCCAGACACTGTTCAGAGAGGTGTACTGTTTTCCCTCCTTGTAAATCTCACATTTGATGATGGACCACAGGTTCTCAATGGGGTTCAGATCAGGTGAACAAGGAGGCCATGTCATTAGATTTTCTTCTTTAATACCCTTTCTTGCCAGTCACGCTGTGGAGTACTTGGACGCGTGTGATGGAGCATTGTCCTGCATGAAAATCATATTTTTCTTGAAGGATGCAGACTTCTTCCTGTACCACTGCTTGAAGAAGGTGTCTTCCAGAAACTGGCAGTAGGACTGGGAGTTGAGCTTGACTCCATCCTCAACCCGAAAAGGCCCCACAAGCTCATCTTTGATGATACCAGCCCAAACCAGTACTCCACCTCCACCTTGCTGGCGTCTGAGTCGGACTGGAGCTCTCTGCCCTTTACCAATCCAGCCACGGGCCCATCCATCTGGCCCATCAAGACTCACTCTCATTTCATCAGTCCATAAAACCTTAGAAAAATCAGTCTTGAGATATTTCTTGGCCCAGTCTTGACGTTTCAGCTTGTGTGTCTTGTTCAGTGGTGGTCGTCTTTCAGCCTTTCTTACCTTGGCCATGTATCTGTGTATTGCAAACCTTGTGCTTTTGGGCACTCCAGTGATGTTGCAGCTCTGAAATATGGCCAAACTGGTGGAAATTGGCATCTTGGCAGCTGCACGCTTGACTTTTCTCAGTTCATGGGCAGTTATTTTGCGCCTTGGTTTTTCCACACGCTTCTTGCGAACCTGTTGACTATTTTGAATGAAACGCTTGATTGTTCGATGATCACGCTTCAGAAGCTTTGCAATTTTATGAGTGCTGCATCCCTCTGCAAGATATCTCACTATTTTTTACTTTTCTGAGCCTGTCAAGTCCTTCTTTTGACCCATTTTGCCAAAGGAAAGGAAGTTGCCTAATAATTATGCACACCTGATATAGGGTGTTGATGTCATTAGACCACACCCCTTCTCATTACAGAGATGCACATCACCTAATATGCTTAATTGGTAGTAGGCGTTCGAGCCTATACAGCTTGGAGTAAGATAACATGCATAAAGAGGATGATGTGGTCAAAATACTAATTTGCCTAATAATTCTGCACTCCCTGTACAGCTTCTAGCCGGTGCTATAAAGAAGAAAATTATAACAAGTACAACCTCAGCTAAATACTATTCAATTATTCTGGACTGCACACCCGATGTTTCTCACATTGAGCAAATGACAATGATTGTACGTTTTGTTGATGTAAGCAAACCATCAGATAATGAGTCTGAAAGTATTACTATAAGAGAACATTTCTTAGGATTTATTCCACTACAGGAGACTACAGGTGCCTTTATAGCAGAAACTCTTCTTGAACAGCTGAAGCTAATTCAATTGCCAATTGAAAATCTGCGTGGTCAAGGGTATGACAATGGCAGTAACATGAAAGGCAAACAAAATGGAGCACAAAAGAGAATACTGGACTTAAACCCACTTGCGTTTTTTGTGCCATGCAATGCACACTCTTTAAACTTGGTAGTCAATGATGCTGCTAGGTGTTGTCTGGAAGCAACTACTTTCTTCGGGTTAGTTCAACAGATTTATAATTATTTCTCTACATCAACTAAGCGTTGGCAAGTTCTAATTAGCCATATATCAGACTTAGGCATAACTGTTAAGCCATTGAGTGAAACAAGATGGGAGAGTCGGATTGATGCTTTGAAACCACTGAGATATCATCTTGGTAATATATATGATGCTTTGATAGAGATTTTTGAGGATACAAGCGTATCAGGTCCATCTGGAAATACTTCCCGAGTTGAAGCCAAGGGCCTTGCTGATGCAGTTAGTAAATTCAAGTTTGTGGTATCCCTTGTTACATGGTACAACATCCTTTTTGAAGTCAATCTTACAAGCAAGCTACTACAAAATAAGGAAAACAAAACAGAAAAAGAAGGGCGCCTCCTAGTGTAGCCAATTATTTATGAGAGAAATGATGAAAATACAAACATACTCACAATGTAGAAAGGCAGAGATAATGCCTAGGAGAACGGTCTGGGAACTTCACAGTGTCCCAGCAGACTGTGCACTGGACTTAGGGCTGCTCCTCCCAAAAACAGAAAATGTGTCTGTAATCTGTAAATTGCAAGAAGAAACAAGAGGGCGACCCCTAGTGCAAATCAATTGTGGACATGTAATGAATGTCTGCTTGTGCTGACAAAGGGATACTCACAGATGGTATTGCACACTATAGTGCAAGTGGAGCGTACTAGGTATATTATAGTGACCTAGTGCACATAACAGCCTAAGCAGTACTGCTGCAGTTTGAAGATCAACTCCGGATGCAAATGTTTAGACGTCAGGATGATATAAGAAGACTCCAGTATCGATGTATAAAAATATTTAATAAAAAGGATAAAAAAATATATATACACAGATCTACAATTATATCTGTTATACAATGCTACGCGTTTCTAAGCGCTCACCGCGCCTTTTCCTCAGGCAAATGATACTAAATACACTGGAGTCTCTTACATATATACCTATGCAGGCTTAATGTTGGTCAGCTGCATCTCATTTAAACAGGTGCTGCATTAATTAGCTCCATTGATTTTCTAGCATGATGTTACAAAAGTTACAGAAAATAACAGAAAATAAAATACAATATGCATGAGAGGAAATCTCTAATACAGTGTAATATACTAATTATTCTAGACATATAAAAACTTGAATAAAATGCATCCTGAAACAAGGGCACTCTGAGTTGTTTCGATCGCATATATATAAACAAACACATTTGTAGAACATTCTCAATATTTGTCAAAACACATATGTATGTATATGGAAATACCTCTACAAATATCGTAATTTTAATAACTTTCCATTCTGATGGTATTTAAAAGTGAGATAAGATGTGGATCAATAGTATACTGCCATAAAGGATGATAGTGAATTACTTGGCATAAAAGGGTGTGTATCGCTAAACTAATGGGGATGCTGTATTAAATTACACCTAGAACCATCCAATGTGATTGCTCCGTGAAAGTGGGGTGTGTATCGCTAAACTAATGGGGATGCTGTATTCAATTCCACCCAGATCGTCCAATGTGTTACTCCATGTGAATGGAGCAAAGAGTGTGTGTCTGTTGACGTCAGGAGTACGTGAAGGATGCGTGTGCTGACTCCCATAGATACGGAATCCGTTGCTATGTGTGTGAATGACATGTTCGTACAGTCTATACAAATAATTCTGCAAGGGTTATGTGCTGATAACTCAGCGTGATAAAGATAATGTATAGTGAACTACAAGTGGTGCATATATAAACTACGGACATTACTATATATGTATAAAGCAATGAGCATATTATATATTATAGTGTGTGCTAGAGTTGGTGAAATCCCAATCTTGGGCAAGAGTGTATTACATAGTTATATCTATTAAATATGAGTTATTAAACTCGTGTGTTGTGGAGATATAATATATCTACATAAGACTATGTGAACACCAGAATGTGTAATACGTGAAAAACGTGTATCATGTATGAGGGATAGTGCTATATATGAAATCTAAAAATGAATGTTGAAATAATAGATTCGATTTTAGAGGTACATTATGAACTATGAAAATTATGGTGATATGTATTAAATATGATATAGTAATGTATAGTGTGCAAGATAAGTATGTTATACATAAAATGTAAAAATATAAATAGAAATATAAAAAATAAATAAAAGGATGCATATAATGTGCAATGATGTTATATATAGAGAGAGATATATTAAAAGGCAGCAGAGTCTATCACTTCATTGAGGCCCTCTGGGTATAGGGTTTTGAATCGATAAATCCAAAAAGTTTCCCTCTGGCGCAATTTAGTCATTCTATTCTGTGAACTCGTGGCAGGGATAATTTCCAATGGGGTAATGTTCATGACACAGTTATTTTTGCCATGAATGGAAAAATGATGCCTAGAGGTGCTATATTTATCAGATCCTTTAAGGATACATCTTAAGTGTTCTGACCATCTCTGTCTAATTTTCCTACAGGTGCGGCCTATGTATTGTAGGCCACACAAGCATGTTATACAATAAACTACATAGTTGGAATTGCATGTGATTCTTTGAGTAATGGCAAAGGATTCTCCAGTACTGTTAGATATAATATTTTTAAGGCCGTTGGTAATATACTTGCACATATGGCATCTATTTTTGTTACATCTATAGGTTCCTATGTTAGACATCATAGAGCTATAAGAACTATTATTAGGGGTTTTGAACTTACGTTTGCACATGACCACCTTACTAGGTGCCAATTTTTCTTTGATTGTAGGGGCTCTTTTAAATGTACACCTGGGTTTATCTTGTAAAATTGATTTGAAAATAGGGTCCCGTTTGAGTAATGGCCAATGTTTAAACAGAATTTTTTTGATCTCTTTATGATTGTTATTATATCTAGTGATGAATGAAGATTCAAAATTTAAATCTTCCTTTGTTGGTTTATTTGGAACTTTTGGTTTTAACAGCTCCCCTCTATTCAGAGAGCGTGCTTTTTGAAAACCAAATTCTATTAGTTCATCTGGATAGTGTTTCTCCTTAAATTTAATTTTGAGAAGTATGCTTTGTGTATCATAAGTGGTTATATCTGTGCAGTTACGCCGAATCCTCCTAAACTGGCTGTATGGAATATTTGTTATCCAACTAGTGTGATGGTTACTGTAATAATCCAAAAAATTATTACTATCTACCTGTTTAAAAAAAGTACATGACTGAATGTAATTATCCTCTCCCCACATAAGGGTCACATCCAGAAAATCAATCCTATCTCTTTGGATGTTCCAAGTAAATTGGATTCCCATGGTGTTATTATTAAGATCATTTTGGAAAGAGGAAAGAGACTGGAGTGTTCCCCTCCAAACAAATAACAGGTCGTCTATATAACGGCCATAGAAGACCAGATTTTGCTCCCATTTTGCATTATAGATGTACTCAGACTCAAATGTGCCCATAAATAAATTTGCAAAACTGGGAGCAAATCTGGTCCCCATGGCCGTTCCCTTGGTCTGAAGAAAAAAATTGTCCAGAAACTTAAAGTAATTATGAGTTAATATGAAATGTATAAGTTTGAGCAGGTAATTCTTCTGTATATCAGACATATATGGATCATCACTGAGATAACTGTCTACAGAATCTATGCCTATATCGTGTTTAATGTTGGAATAAAGTGAGCTTACATCACAAGATACCCAAAATAGATGTTGTTCTTTTTTGATTTTAGATAATTTTTGCAACAGATCGGTGGTGTCTTTAATATAGGACCTAAGCTGAATTACATATCTTTGGAGGTAAAAATCGATGTATAATGAAAGGTTATCAGTAAGACTATTCATACCCGCAATGATTGGTCTACCGGGAGGATTATGAATTTGTTTATGAATTTTTGGTAAGTGGTAGTAATATGGAGTATTAGGATTAGTGGGTATAAGACATTTTCTCTCTTTTTTTGTCAAGATCCCATGCTCATGGCCATAAGTAATTAATTTTTTAAGTTCTTTAGTGAATGTATCTGTAGGATCTAATGAGAGTTGTTTATAATAATCTTTATCATACAAGATCCTCTTAGCCTCACATATATAATCTTCATAATTTTGTATTACTAGACCGCCGCCTTTGTCGGCTTGGCGGATTATAATCGTATTGTCTTTTGAAAGGTTACGTAAAGCCCTTTGTTCATTGGGCCATATATTGTTATATTTATTATTGTATGGGGGAAGTTTCTCAAAATCTTCTAATACCAAATTTTGGAATATATCTAGATAAGCTAGATTCTCTCCATGTGGATAAAAAGTTGAGGGTAGGGCAAGGTTCGTATGGATTACTCCTTCGAACAGTTGTTCAGAGAGATCTTCTGGATCTATATAAAAGACTGGCATATTTCTTTCTGCTGTCATGTTGTCTGTAAGGACTGGAAGGCCTATAGTTTTGTGGGTCTTAAGATGTTTATTAGCAAAATAGCGCTGCAAGGCTAGTTTTCTTGTATATTTGTTTAGGTCTACAAACAATTCAAACATTTGGTGTGAGTTTGAAGGGCAAAAACTAAGACCTTTTCCTAGAATTCTAATCTCATCATTGGACAGTGGTCTATCTGATAAATTGAATATGCCTTTACTTAGTTGTTGTAACTTCTTTTCCAGTGCACAGTCTGCTGGGACACTGTGAAGTTCCCAGACCGTTCTCCTAGGCATTATCTCTG
The DNA here is from genome assembly GCF_027579735.1 of Bombina bombina. NCBI lineage: Eukaryota > Metazoa > Chordata > Amphibia > Anura > Bombinatoridae > Bombina > Bombina bombina. Next base: position 346,964,970 of record NC_069503.1, read on the forward strand.
CCTTTCTACATTGTGAGTATGTTTGTATTTTCATCATTTCTCTCATAAATAATTGGCTACACTAGGAGGCGCCCTTCTTTTTCTGTTTTGTTTTTCTCCAGTGATTCATCTTTATTGAAATCATCATCTGGAAGGAGCTGCCTTGAATCAAGTATCCTGGAATCAGCAACTAAGCTTGTTACATCTTGAACTTTTTTCCTATTTTGGAATATTACCCTCTGGACTTTGTACCAATAACCGGGTTTGAACATATCATTATTTATTTATTTTATTGTATATATATTTTTTATGGTATAACTACTGAATATCTATATTATTAGAAAAGTGTGTCATTGATTTCAGTATACTATTTGAGCCTATAAATTTTGTTTAGTTTTGAACACACACATATATTATTGATATATAGTGAATAATGTTGTCTATTACAGAAAGGGCAAATAAGAGGTCTGTATACCAGCCTAATTCCAATTCCTTAAGTTCAGATCCCACTGCTGTACTTTCTATTAAACAACTTTTTTTCACAATTAGAGGAATACCTCAAAATAGAACATAGACATTGGTGGGACCTGGACTCACTAAAACAGTATAGAGATAAAAAACAGATCCCACGGGGGCTTAGAATCCTAAAAAATTGTTCATTCAAAGAAGACGAAACACTATTGGCAAAATGGTTTTCAGCTTTAGACAACTGTTCATTTAACCTTATAGATATTTTAATCACTCATAGGGAAAAATTAGTTAATGACATAGCAGAAAAAATAGAAAACACCCAAAAGCTATTAGAACAATACAAAGATCATTCTGAATATCAATCTCTCAATGAGAGAACTATAAAATCTACAGATGATTACCAAGATGAAATTATCCTGAGAAAAAATAAGAAAAAGGAGAGAGATGAGAGTGATTATCTTAAAGGTACAGTTTAAACATACAATAGGATTGATAATAATGAGTCTAAAGATTCAACTTGGACTAAAGTCACATATAATAATAGAAATAAAAACCAGAACACAAACCAACATAATAGACACAAATTGCAACAATCAGGACATAGATTTTATTCCACTCACCAGTCATCCAATACATATGGAGATAATAGATCTTATTCTACCCACCAGTCATCCAATACATATGGAGACAATAGAGATCATGAAAGATTTCATATTCCCACTCAGAATAGATTTTCCCCATTCATAGAACAAGATTACAGACATCAATACAACCAACAAGATCAATATAGATCACACAGAAATAATAATTATAAAGATCAACCACAACAACAACATACCTCACATCCGAATTTTAAAGACTCATCACAACGACACACTCCTAAATCATCCTCTAGCTCACATCACCATAATCAGAACAATCAACATTTTCAGAAATCAAATAGAGAACAATTGCCTGGCCCTTCTGGTATACAGACTGATCACTCTAATCAGAATAGAGACACTACATCTTTCCAAGATTCACCTAATCCACATAATTCGGCTTCTTTTTTAGAAGAACGTATACCACTAGCACCACTTTGGAGACGAGAAGGCTCAAATACCCCTTACCAACAACCGGGAAGAAACAAAAGAACACACACAAACGGGGACATAGGGGAAGGGGAGTTGCCACCAAGGAAAAGAAGTTACAACAACTAAGTAAAGGCATATTCAATTTATCAGATAGACCACTGTCCAATGATGAGATTAGAATTCTAGGAAAAGGTCTTAGTTTTTGCCCTTCAAACTCACACCAAATGTTTGAATTGTTTGTAGACCTAAACAAATATACAAGAAAACTAGCCTTGCAGCGCTATTTTGCTAATAAACATCTTAAGACCCACAAAACTATAGGCCTTCCAGTCCTTACAGACAACATGACAGCAGAAAGAAATATGCCAGTCTTTTATATAGATCCAGAAGATCTCTCTGAACAACTGTTCGAAGGAGTAATCCATACGAACCTTGCCCTACCCTCAACTTTTTATCCACATGGAGAGAATCTAGCTTATCTAGATATATTCCAAAATTTGGTATTAGAAGATTTTGAGAAACTTCCCCCATACAATAATAAATATAACAATATATGGCCCAATGAACAAAGGGCTTTACGTAACCTTTCAAAAGACAATACGATTATAATCCGCCAAGCCGACAAAGGCGGCGGTCTAGTAATACAAAATTATGAAGATTATATATGTGAGGCTAAGAGGATCTTGTATGATAAAGATTATTATAAACAACTCTCATTAGATCATACAGATACATTCACTAAAGAACTTAAAAAATTAATTACTTATGGCCATGAGCATGGGATCTTGACAAAAAAAGAGAGAAAATTTCTTATACCCACTAATCCTAATACTCCATATTACTACCACTTACCAAAAATTCATAAACAAATTCATAATCCTCCCGGTAGACCAATCATTGCGGGTATGAATAGTCTTACTGATAACCTTTCATTATACATCGATTTTTACCTCCAAAGATATGTAATTCAGCTTAGGTCCTATATTAAAGACACCACCGATCTGTTGCAAAAATTATCTAAAATCAAAAAAGAACAACATCTATTTTGGGTATCTTGTGATGTAAGCTCACTTTATTCCAACATTAAACACGATATAGGCATAGATTCTGTAGACAGTTATCTCAGTGATGATCCATATATGTCTGATATACAGAAGAATTACCTGCTCAAACTTATACATTTCATATTAACTCATAATTACTTTAAGTTTCTGGACAATTTTTTTCTTCAGACCAAGGGAACGGCCATGGGGACCAGAATTGCTCCCAGTTTTGCAAATTTATTTATGGGCACATTTGAGTCTGAGTACATCTATAATGCAAAATGGGAGCAAAATCTGGTCTTCTATGGCCGTTATATAGACGACCTGTTATTTGTTTGGAGGGGAACACTCCAGTCTCTTTCCTCTTTCCAAAATGATCTTAATAATAACACCATGGGAATCCAATTTACTTGGAACATCCAAAGAGATAGGATTGATTTTCTGGATGTGACCCTTATGTGGGGAGAGGATAATTACATTCAGTCATGTACTTTTTTTAAACAGGTAGATAGTAATAATTTTTTGGATTATTACAGTAACCATCACACTAGTTGGATAACAAATATTCCATACAGCCAGTTTAGGAGGATTCGGCGTAACTGCACAGATATAACCACTTATGATACACAAAGCATACTTCTCAAAAATAAATTTAAGGAGAAACACTATCCAGATGAACTAATAGAATTTGGTTTTCAAAAAGCACGCTCTCTGAATAGAGGGGAGCTGTTAAAACCAAAAGTTCCAAATAAACCAACAAAGGAAGATTTAAATTTTGAATCTTCATTCATCACTAGATATAATAACAATCATAAAGAGATCAAAAAAATTCTGTTTAAACATTGGCCATTACTCAAACGGGACCCTATTTTCAAATCAATTTTACAAGATAAACCCAGGTGTACATTTAAAAGAGCCCCTACAATCAAAGAAAAATTGGCACCTAGTAAGGTGGTCATGTGCAAACGTAAGTTCAAAACCCCTAATAATAGTTCTTATAGCTCTATGATGTCTAACATAGGAACCTATAGATGTAACAAAAATAGATGCCATATGTGCAAGTATATTACCAACGGCCTTAAAAATATTATATCTAACAGTACTGGAGAATCCTTTGCCATTACTCAAAGAATCACATGCAATTCCAACTATGTAGTCTATTGTATAACATGCTTGTGTGGCCTACAATACATAGGCCGCACCTGTAGGAAAATTAGACAGAGATGGTCAGAACACTTAAGATGTATCCTTAAAGGATCTGATAAATATAGCACCTCTAGGCATCATTTTTCCATTCATGGCAAAAATAACTGTGTCATGAACATTACCCCATTGGAAATTATCCCTGCCACGAGTTCACAGAATAGAATGACTAAATTGCGCCAGAGGGAAACTTTTTGGATTTATCGATTCAAAACCCTATACCCAGAGGGCCTCAATGAAGTGATAGACTCTGCTGCCTTTTAATATATCTCTCTATATATATAACATCATTGCACATTATATGCATCCTTTTATTTATTTTTTATATTTCTATTTATATTTTTACATTTTATGTATAACATACTTATCTTGCACACTATACATTACTATATCATATTTAATACATATCACCATAATTTTCATAGTTCATAATGTACCTCTAAAATCGAATCTATTATTTCAACATTCATTTTTAGATTTCATATATAGCACTATCCCTCATACATGATACACGTTTTTCACGTATTACACATTCTGGTGTTCACATAGTCTTATGTAGATATATTATATCTCCACAACACACGAGTTTAATAACTCATATTTAATAGATATAACTATGTAATACACTCTTGCCCAAGATTGGGATTTCACCAACTCTAGCATACACTATAATATATAATATGCTCATTGCTTTATACATATATAGTAATGTCCGTAGTTTATATATGCACCACTTGTAGTTCACTATACATTATCTTTATCACGCTGAGTTATCAGCACATAACCCTTGCAGAATTATTTGTATAGACTGTACGAACATGTCATTCACACACATAGCAACGGATTCCGTATCTATGGGAGTCAGCACACGCATCCTTCACGTACTCCTGACGTCAACAGACACACACTCTTTGCTCCATTCACATGGAGTAACACATTGGACGATATGGGTGGAATTGAATACAGCATCCCCATTAGTTTAGCGATACACACCCCACTTTCACGGAGCAATCACATTGGATGGTTCTAGGTGTAATTTAATACAGCATCCCCATTAGTTTAGCGATACACACCCTTTTATGCCAAGTAATTCACTATCATCCTTTATGGCAGTATACTATTGATCCACATCTTATCTCACTTTTAAATACCATCAGAATGGAAAGTTATTAAAATTACGATATTTGTAGAGGTATTTCCATATACATACATATGTGTTTTGACAAATATTGAGAATGTTCTACAAATGTGTTTGTTTATATATATGCGATCGAAACAACTCAGAGTGCCCTTGTTTCAGGATGCATTTTATTCAAGTTTTTATATGTCTAGAATAATTAGTATATTACACTGTATTAGAGATTTCCTCTCATGCATATTGTATTTTATTTTCTGTTATTTTCTGTAACTTTTGTAACATCATGCTAGAAAATCAATGGAGCTAATTAATGCAGCACCTGTTTAAATGAGATGCAGCTGACCAACATTAAGCCTGCATAGGTATATATGTAAGAGACTCCAGTGTATTTAGTATCATTTGCCTGAGGAAAAGGCGCGGTGAGCGCTTAGAAACGCGTAGCATTGTATAACAGATATAATTGTAGATCTGTGTATATATATTTTTTTATCCTTTTTATTAAATATTTTTATACATCGATACTGGAGTCTTCTTATATCATCCTGACGTCTAAACATTTGCATCCGGAGTTGATCTTCAAACTGCAGCAGTACTGCTTAGGCTGTTATGTGCACTAGGTCACTATAATATACCTAGTACGCTCCACTTGCACTATAGTGTGCAATACCATCTGTGAGTATCCCTTTGTCAGCACAAGCAGACATTCATTACATGTCCACAATTGATTTGCACTAGGGGTCGCCCTCTTGTTTCTTCTTACAAAATAAGGAAGCTGATTTAAATTCAGCTACAAGACAATTGCAAGTGACCAAGAATTATTTCATAACCTGCAGGTGTGATAAGGGTTTTCAACAAGTTTTGATAGATGCTACTGAGATTGCAAATGAGATACAGATAGTACCAAACTTTGAGACAGAAGATCAAGTTCGAAACAGGAGAAAGAAACGGCAGTTTGATTATGAGGCCCGAGAAGAAGCACCACAAGATCCAAAGCAGAAATTCAAAACAGGTTTTTACTATGCTGTTTTAGACATGGCAATACAATCGATTGAAGAGAGATTCCAACAGCTACAAAAATATAATTCACTATTTGGCTTTCTATATGACATATACAGTATAAAGAAAAAATCAACAGAAGATTTACTTAAGGACTGTAATAATTTGGAAAAGTCATTGATGCATAATGGAAACAAAGATATTGATGCTGAAGATCTGCGTTGTGAACTTGAAGCAATAGCTCGAAGACTTCCAAAGCCTATGCCGCCACAAGAAGTACTTCTCTTCATACTACAAAATAAACTTCTGGATAACTTGCCCAATGTTTCTGTTGCTCTGAGGATCCTTCTCACACTTCCAGTATCAGTGGCAAGTGGTGAACGTAGTTTCTCAAAGCTCAAACTTATAAAAAGTTACATACGTTCTACAATGTTGGAAAAGAGACTAGTTGGCTTGGCAACTATATCTATTGAACATACACAGGCAGCAGCACTTGATCTGGCTGAAATGGTGACAAAATTTGCAAAGGAAAAGGCACGCAAAGTGAGATTTTGAGGTGTCTGAAATTAAAAAAAAATTCTGACAAATCTGTCTTTTTTTTTGGTTTGTTTCTCTGGCTGTAAGGAAAATACAGACTCAGTTAATATATATTTTGTTTAATTAAAAGTTAAAATATATTTGTTGTTAATATAGGCAATGTAACATTTGGTCACTTTATATTTTGCCTTTAATATTGTTGCTTTTGGCATCTTATGCCACACCACTTATTCATGAAAATTAAAAGAAATTTAAAAGTGTTATGTTTTGTTTCTTTAATTTTTTTTATTTTTTTTGGCATGGGGGGGGGGGCGCAAGTAACTGGTCTCGCCTAGGGCACAAAATAGTCTAGCACCGGCCCTGAGTGTGCCTTTAACAGAGTGAAAATACATTATTAATTTCAAGTAGATGACACTGCATTTCGCTGAGTCATGCTACAGCGGTAAACAACCGATGGATACTAATGATAAGAAGTCAAAACCCAGACAGAACGAGGGTGTAACTTTGGCAGGGGTCACTCACTGACACTAAAAGAACATCTTGATAACACATTAGTCGAGGGGTTAATGCTAGCTATATGTTAAAGGATTAATTATTATTAATTGCAATAGGCTAAGTAATAAAGCCATCATGGTGGTTTAGCTATTATTAATTATATCTATGGAAAGATTGTTAAAACTATTATTGATGTATTTGACAGAAGTAACTGCATAAGAACACATAATCAGATGTATAATGTTAAGCAGAAAATATGAAAGATGACAGCATTGAGCTTAGGAACACGTGAGGGAAAGTACCTTGGTATGCCCCTGATAAGCTTGGGTGAGGCTAAAGCAGACTGGCCAGATGCTTTGGGTCTTAGCCAACCTGCAGGGAGCGGCCCGGGGTCTGTGGATTTGCGCCAGAACTGTTACGTAAGTGAACAGTATAAGAGAGGTACCTATGGGCAATCTGATCAGGAGACTTGTGACCTGTCGATGGACGCATCGTTAAGTGTTGTTCCCGTTGATCACCTTTTTCTCCTGTTCCAAGATTGCCCAGATGTCTTCTCCACTTGTGCCCCAGGACAGGATGATGCAACACGTGATCACGGTGATGTATTATTTGTTTGTTTAAAACTAGCTAGAATTGTCTAAGTAGTAGTATAACATAAGATTGTTATCGGTGGTTGCGCAGGCAACTTAGTCATGATTTTCATTGCTAAACTGTAACTGAAAACTGCATAGAGATAGGATAGGAATAAGATAATTGTATAAGCATTATAATTGCATAAAATGTTATAAGCATGAACAGTGGTTTGTGGTATTTTGTGGTTATAATTATATTGCAGAATAAAACCATTATTGTTATCATAAGCATTGCAAAAAACCTGTGTAACGTGTCAGTTGTTTCCTTGCTGAAAGTGATATATTGCTAAGTACATATCCTGAAAAAGAACCTCATAACATTATTGGCGTAGTACGGTGGCAGGATACATAATTGTTTATCACTTGAGCAAAGAAACTGACAATTTCTGACCGAATGTGTTGTGTGTATGAGCGGAGCTGATAGACGCACCTATGCCCTTTGCTAGCTGAAAAGCCGTGACCGAAGGGTGGCAGAAAGCCAGTGTCAGCTCCAGAGCGAAAGTGAAACCCCTTTGGAGATAAAAAAATAAGCCAGATAATATATAGTTGTATCTTGCACGGTCAAGAAGTATAAATATATATTTCTGGATTAATTAGAATTGAATTGTTAATTCCTCAAATGAGCCATAAAAGCTGTGTAAATAAACAGATATTTTGTGGACGTAGCCATATTGTCACTTTGGGATGAAATTAATTGATATTGCATAGGTATATACATATTTACGTATATTGTTATTGTTACTGTGAATTTATTGATTAATGTCAGCAATAACTGAATGTATTTCACAAATGTTTAGAAAGAAAACACAAACGGTTTCCCCCTCCAGACCACAAAACCTTGTGGTTTGGGGTGGGACGCCGTATCAAGAATTAGCAGGGGAAGTCTTGTCTGGGACTGACCTCCCAGAAAACACTGACATTTTTGACAAAATAGAACCTTGTGATGTGTTGAATAAATTGCAGAATTTAAAGGTTAAAACAAATTCAGACACAGAAAGGTTGCATAAGAAATGATGGGTGTTATTACAGGCATACAGAAAGACACACAAGCAGTTAGAGGAAGCTGTAGAACAGACTGTGTGCTTGCAGAGTCAGAATAAATTGCTATCGAAAAAGAGCGCATGTTATGAAGACACAGCTCAGAAGGAAGATGTAGTTAATATAGCTGAGGCTGAGATTGAAACTAAAGATACATGGAAGTTATGTCAACAGCATGTGGGCAAAAAAGTGAATGTACAGAAGATGAAACCCTCTGATCCGGTAATCGGTGCCAGAGTGACTGTTTCTGCCCCCATGCTAGTTGATATACAAAGGCAGAAAACAAATGAAAAGAAAGATGCTAAAGATATCCTGCAGCTAATCTGTAATCAGCTGGAGAGCATTAAAGAGAACAGTAAGTTGAGCATTAAAAAGAAGTTACAGTCAAATTTTTTCTTTCGTGATTCAGATAGAGAATGCAATTTTAAGCAGCTTTCTAATTTACTCCTATTATCAAATTTTCTTCATTCTCTTGGTGTACAGAGCAGGGCCAGATGGGACCCTGGGGGTGGGATGGAACTTTGCAGAAAAGGAAGGTCCATTTGGGAAAAGCAGTAAATGTACTGAATGACAGATCTATCACTCACAGTGAAATCCCACTGTCCAGAATGATAGGCACACAAGAGTACATTGAGCATCACGCTCAACATGCTGTGGTAACGTGTTGGGAAACTAGCCCTGAGGGGAAAATATCCCTAGTTGATACCCAAATGAAATCCACTGGAATAGGATACCAATACCTGGATGGGACAAAAGGGGCCAGTGCCCCTGAAGCCCCAGAGCCAGGGTTGGACTTGCTTTCGTTGGAAGACCTGGAATAATATTTCCAGGGCCATACGAAACAGGCCAAGCTCCCAGTATCAGTGTGGTCTATTTTGAGCAGGCTTTGATTGATACTGGAGTGGAGGCAACTTAGATTTATTGGGGGGGGGGGAGACTATAGAAGTAAAACAAGCGGGGTGGAATTGAAAGTAGGAAGTCTCCCTAAGCAGTGATGTTTTGTTTTAATTGTACCCATCCCAGAGTATTTAATTAGCATAGATGTATTAAAAGGGAGTTACAATGTAGTAAATGTAGTCAAGGATAGGGAGCAATGATTGGTTGCATGTGCCTGCAGGCAAGTGCTATTTATGGAATTAATTAAAGTGTTTCCTTCCTAGATATTTGCTGGTGTCGCTGCTATTGTAACAGGTGCTCTGTTAGGAATCCTTTTGGCCACATGCATAAGCAAACCGCTCATGAGCCAGAGGATAAAGTGTGAAGATCCGGTGCCAGCTATCACACCTTCTATGAGGGAAGCATGACCGTTCCGTATTGCACAACATGGGCATCCTGCTCCATCCCATTTACCTTTGATGATGATGTAACCTGTTTGACCAAAAATGAATATGGAAGTTCGATGTTCCTTACCAAGCGGGAAAGGGTGGTATTTGAACTATCAGAAGAAGAGACAATTACCTGTGACATCCCTTCCTCCACTATACATTGTTTAACTAAAGATTTTTGTTCTGCTGCAATGACCAGGGAAGACTGTAAGGACTCAAAGGAGGATGAGAGCTGGACAGTTGTTTTACAGGATGAGAACTTAATATTTGACTTGCAAGAAGGGGTTGAGTTAGTTTGTGAAAATCCCAGTACGCCTTCCACTTCCCCAAAACTAACAGTGGGGATTCAGGAACGCATTTTAGGTTGTAAAACATCCACGGATAAACAGGTTCGTGCTGTAATGTTAAACATATCATACACCGATGGGGAACCAGAGGGTCTGACATATGTGTGTAAATTTACAGGAAAAGAGTCATCCGAACCTCTTTTAATGTATATCAGGAGACCTGTAATGGATGGGAAACTATTAAAAAACCGACCCAAGAGAAAAAGAGACCATGCACGGCTCCACTTAGGTTCCCTGCATGCCTCCTCATGGGAACTTGATAATACCTTTGTAAAAACTGCCAAAGATGTGTTTAATGTGACAAATTCTCAGGGACCATGCTGGGTATGTGGGTTTGTGCCTCACGGGCAGACTAGGGGTTACCCTTATGTAGGTGTCCCTTTAACCATGAGTGTGCTTGCCGACATGATTGGGAATAAGACTGTGTGGAATTTTACAGGTGTTAACACACCAGGTAGGGATGACTTGCTGGATAAGTTGCATCTAGCTAATAATGTGACTGCGGGTACTATTATGTTTCAAAATCTAGATGGAGATATATATAGTACTAACAACCTAAGCCAGCTACCCGACATGATAATGATAATGTACAACATAGGACGACTAGTTAAAAATAGGACAGGTGTATTCAACATTAAACTGAAATGTTATGACTTCTCATATCTGACATATGCTCATGAGAAATGGAAGACTAAGTTTGGTGAGCCCAGAGACCTTATTAAAGACTGGTACCAACTTAATAGGGAAACACTAGCAGGTAACACACGGACTAAGGATGGGAGGAAGCGACTGAATAGGATATGTCCTCCTTTTGTTAAACTACCAGTGGGATATTATTGGTTGTGTGGGAGGTGGGCAGTAAAGGTAATACCTTGCACCCATTATGGTCCATGCTTTTTAGGATATATTTTTCCTGCTTTTAACATAACCACCACGCTTCCACCACCTATATTGCATAGAACACGAAGATACCATGACCTGGACAAGATACATGAGGGAGTTAAAATTAGTGAAGGTATGCGTCTGCTTGCAACATTTGTCCCTCATTATGGGGTTGCTACAGCCCTCACTAGATTAAATACGCTAGTAGATTTAGTAGATGAAGCTTTTAATGTAACTAGAGATGCAATAGAGCTTTTAGCATTAGAACAGGAACAAATTAGGATGGTGGCATTACAGAATAGAATGGCTCTAGACTATCTCCTAGCTGCAGAAGGAGGGGTCTGCCAAAGAATCCACCAGCAATGCTGTGTGCATAGAAGACCATGCAGGTAAAATCAAACATGACCTACACAGACTAGAAGAAGTGCAAAAGCACATACGTGAGGTACATGATGATTCATTTAGCAAATGGCTTAAAGACTTTGACTGGACTTTTGGACTGGGGGGATGGCTTGGAAGCTTAGGAAAAACTATAGTTAAATGGCTATTAATAAGTCTTGCTTGCTTGTGTGGGATATTCATTATAGTAAAAATGTTTTGATGTTTTTGTAATACATTAGGTAGGATATGTTATAAACAAAAAGACAATATTACTTGAGTGAATGAGCGTTCATTATTAAGGTATGGTGTCACATGACCAAGGGGTGGAATGTAAGGAAAGTGGTTGAGGTGATTGCTCATATGACACTTGCTTCAACTTGTGTGACTTTGCCTTTAAGAGAGTGAAAGTACATGACACTTGCATTAACTTGTGTGACTTTGCCTTTAAGAGAGTGTGCTTTTAACAGAGTGAAAATACATTATTAATTTCAAGAAGATGACACTGCATTTCGCTGAGTCATGCTACAGCGGTAAACAACCGATGGATACTAATGATAAGAAGTCAAAACCCAGACAGAACGAGGGTGTAACTTTGGCAGGGGTCACTCACTGACACTAAAAGAACATCTTAATAACATTAGTTGAGGGGTTAATGCTAGCTATATGTTAAAGGATTAATTATTATTAATTGCAATAGGCTAAGTAATAAAGCCATTATGGTGGTTTAGCTATTATTAATTATATCTATGGAAAGATTTTTTTATTTTATTTTTATTATTTCAAAAGCTTTATTGGTTGAATGTGCTCATGAATACATAAAAACATTAGATCATACAGCCATTTCAAGAACAACTAGTATCGCTAATTCTGTAGAAATGCTAACTGCTCCATACAACGTATATCGTACATTCAACGGTCTTGAGAGGATAAAAAGGCAGATAAAGAACATTCAAAACATAACATAAAAAATAGAAAGAGTTAGGTCATTTTTCTAAGGATATTAAACAATCAAAACTTAACATATCACTATAATATACTAATAGTTGGCTTTCTTGTTGAGTCAACTGTGTCTGCAGTTATTAGTGATTTGAATAGCATACGCCTGCTCCCTATTAAAACTATTATTGATGTATTTGACAGAAGTAACTGCATAAGAACACATAATCAGATGTATAATGTTAAGCAGAAAATATGAAAGATGACAGCATTGAGCTTAGGAACACGTGAGGGAAAGTACCTTGGTATGTCCCTGATAAGCTTGGGTGAGGCTAAAGCAGACTGGCCAGATGCTTTGGGTCTTAGCCAACCTGCAGGGAGCGGCCCGGGGTCTGTGGATTTGCGCCAGAACTGTTACGTAAGTGAACAGTATAAGAGAGGTTCCTGTGGGCAATCTGATCAGGAGACTTGTGACCTGTCGATGGACGCATCGTTCAGTGTTGTTCCCATTGATCACCTTTTTCTCCTGTTCCAAGATTGCCCAGATGTCTTCTCCACTTGCGCCCCAGGACAGGATGATGCAACAAGTGATCACGGTGATGTATTATTTGTTTGTATAAAACTAGCTAGAATTGTCTAAGTAGTAGTATAACATAAGATTATTGGTGGTTGCGCAGGCAACTTAGTCATGATTTTCATTGCTAAACTGTAACTGAAAACTGCATAGGGATAGGATAGGAATAAGATAATTGTATAAGTATTATAATTGCATAAAACGTTATAAGCATGAACAGTGGTTTGTGGTATTTTGTGGTTATAATTATATTGCAGAATAAAACCATTATTGTTATCATAAGCATTGCAAAAAACCTGTGTAACGTGTCAGTTGTTTCCTTGCTGAAAGTGATATATTGCTAAGTACATATCCTGAAAAATAACACTTGGTATCTTTGAAAAGCAAGAATGTAAGTTTAGATGCCGGCCCATTTTTTGTGAAGAACCTGGGTTGTTCTTGCTGATTGGTGGATAAATTCACCCACCAATAAACACGTGCTGTCCAGGGTTCTGAAACAAAAATTGGCTGGCTCCTTAGCTTAGATGTCTTCTTTTTCAAATAAAGATAGCAAGAGAACAAAGAACATTTTATAATATGAGTAAATTAGAAAGTTGCTAAAAATTGCATGCTCTATCTGATTCACAAAAGAACAAATTTGGGTTCAGTGTCCCTTTAATAACTCCCTGTGCCTGAACACAGTGTTATCTATATGGCCCACAAGAACTAACAGTCTCTTGTTGTGAAAAGCAATGAAAGAGCATGTGATAAGAGGCAGCCTTCAAGGGCTTAGAAATTAGCATATGAGCCTACCTAGGTTTAGTTTCAAATAAGAAAACCAAGAGAACAAAGCAAATTTGATGATAAAAGTAAATTGGAAAGTTGATTAAAATTACAAGTCCTATCTGAATAATGAAAGTTTAATTTTGACTACATTTCAAATAGGACACTCATTTATATCTCAAATATTCACTTTATATACCTCACCCTCACCCAAGGTCAGGATAAATGGTTCTCTATCATAAGCTTTCCAAATCTCTAACAGTACAAAGACAGGGATGCCCATTATCCCCATTATTATTTGCATGTGTAGTAGAGTCACTAGCCATAGTAATAAGATCACATTAAAAAATTGAAGGCATTACTGTAAGAGATTGAAGTCACAAAATTCTGTTATACGCAGATGATATATTATTTTTCCTAACAAATCCCTTAACTTCTATTCCTATCATGATATCAGAACTAGATACATTTAAACATGCCTCCAAATATTAAATGTTAGCAATGAATTGTGAGGAAGGGAATACACTCCAATTTCAAAATATATGCACTTTTCATCAACAACAAAAAATAGTTGAAATATCTAGGAATACATTTAGCCCCTACAGTAAATTAGATATTTGAGGCCAACTATGTCACCATATAGAAAAAAAGATAATAGCAGATCTGTCTGCATGGAGATTGAAAAATATTTAATGGATGGGGAGAATCTCAATATTCAAAATTAATATTCTACTGTGCGTACCATACATTTTGCAAGCTTAACCTATTCCTCTCCCTCCTAGATTTCTACCCACACAACAGAATCATTTTTTATATATATTTTATTTATATCCAATAGTGAAAGCATATTGTAACAGCATTCCTTGACACGTTATACGTGTATTTTAAACAAATTAAGCAATATTATACAGATACATGATAAAGAAAAAAAAAATCAAGACATAAAAAATACATGATCTTTAGTAATGTGAGACTTTGAATGTCTCTGTTATAAAATAAGAAGATGGGGATCGTGTCCTGGCAGCGTCCATGTTAGGACGCAAAAATTAGTAGCTCCAAACATCATACAGATAAGTCGCTGATTATCTAACAAATAGAACGACATCCACACTTGAATGATCACCCTAGATCTAGGAGAATATTGGACAAGCTAACGTATACCACTATCAAGGTGATAACCATATTTGGAGCTCTGGACTGGGTGGTTAGAGATTTATGCAGCGGACTATAGCAACTCTGCTAACACTCCCCCTGGTTTCCCGGGCAATACAGTTCTATGGTGACTGCAATTAAGAAGTATTAGAACCACCTAATCTGAGACAATGGTGTTGCATCTAAAAGAAACCGAAGCCACGATTCTTAACCTACTGTAGGACCACTTTAGGAAGCTCCACTCTCTGATCGCTGTTTCAGTGCCAATGGGTCTTATACCACAGACCACGGTGAGGATCTGCTGAACACTAATATGGGGCAAATTGACATTTCCCCACACACAGAGAGTACCACAAAGAAAGAAAAGTCAACAATTCTGACCCCTTACCTAGAGGTTGCGAGCGGTAACCAGGAAAAGATCCACTTTGGAGGGGAAGCAGCTCTGTCGGTCTCTCAATTTCCCCATCTGAGCACAGTAACATCGGAACTACGGGGTAGTTAGGCCCGTAGGAATTCTTGACAAAAACACAAGGTTCCACTCGGCTGGGCATATCTTACAGATGCAATGTGGAGATCTAGCTTTGGGACGATCCCTAATTAATATGGCAGCCTTTGAAAAGGAACTAAAGAACCTCTCACTTTTCTTACGGCGTCCCTCCTTCATCCTTAGACCCATGGCGGTAAGACGCTCTGAATCACAAAGACTGACTAGTGTTTGGAAGGTGGGGATAGGATAGATCCCTTGGAAGGGCCTGTGCTACCCTAACATTTATTAGCCTGCTCAGAATGAATAATTCTGGAACTATATAAGTTTGACCCCACTACTATAGCCAGTTAATCTTTAGATATGATATAGGATGTTCTGGAGTCTATGTTTAACATGTTATCATTTATGTTGCCTTGTAATTACTTTTTATGCATTCTCTCCCCTCTGGAGTATTATTGAGGATAGAAGCAGTGAATATGTATATATCACAGTAGAGCTGAATAAGTGTCTCTAAATGAAGATGGTATGTCTGATAATCAGAGAGTTATTCAATATGCTGCTTACACTATGACACTATCAAGAAATTAATATTTTATTATTATTCAGTGTTGTTCTAAATCTTTTATTTATAACCAAGAGTGGAGACACAAACACAGCATAATAATATGGTGTCGCGCAGGACCCAAACAATACTAGGTTACAAAAAGATATATGAAGGTCTGAGGCGGACTGTGCATATCTCCAAAAATTGGATTTTTTAAATTATATAAGAAGAAAACAGCTTCATGTTGCATACATTGTAATCTTTTCATACTCAAAGAGAACCTATAGTCAAGGTAAAAGAAAACATAAAAAAAGCATAACAAAGTAATATGGTGTCACGCAGGACCCAAGTGAAACCAAGTTAAATACAAATAAATAAGGGTCATCAAAGGACAGTGCATATAGACCATCTATCTCCAGAATTGGAATTTAAATTGATTGTACAGAATTACAGATTAATGAAATTTACACCGAAATCTTCCCCTAACGGGGAGTACCAATTATTCTTCACAATGTGTAATTTCTCATTAAGAAGACAGGGTTAGATTGTATCATGGGGTATTTAAACAAGGAAGAGAGAGAAAAAAAGGGGGAAAGGAGAAAGAAAGAAAATAGACAAGGAGGGGAAAGGAAGGGGGAACCCTCCTCTTTCAATCACTCTCAGAGCCCAGCAATGAATTAGGTAGATGCCCAGCATACACGTTTAGTTGAACATAGGATGATTTAACCAATGGTTTAACTAATTGAATTTGTGCCATCTCTGGCAGGATGAGAATAAACAATTTTTTTAAAATACTGCTAGTTGCGCATCAGTAGGGTTCTGTAAATTGTACTGCTCTAGCGTATATTGTGCAATCAAAGCTTGTTTAAGCTCTGCAAACTTGGGGGCAGAATGTTCTTTCCATGACCTTAAAATAAGGTTATGAGCTATAAACAAAATTGTATTAATTAAGCTAAAGTTTTTGTAAACATCTTGAAATTTGGCTAAGAAAAAAACATCATATGGTAGAATGCGGAAATCTAAGTTAATACTGAATTCATCCAGTATATAATTTTATCCCACAACTGCATAATTTTGGGACATCCCCAAAAACAATGAAAAAGGTCAGTATGGGTCGCACTACATCTTGAGCATAAAATATTTGACTTGTACCATCTGGACAGAATCTCTGATGTTAAATAGACTGCCAAACTTATCTTTATCTGGGACCACGCCGTCAGAACCCAGGCTTTATCTGTTATTTTAAAGCTATCTGATACTGCCTGCATATTGATGTCTGGGAAATACTTTATCCATTTGGCTACTATATATTCTGATTGCTCAAATGAGGGGCGTTGATTTAGTAAAGAGAGGAAATAGGATGTATGCCAGCTTGATATAAATTGATTCTGCTATGCAATGCACCAAGAGACCAATCTAAACCAAAATTTTGTTTCAGTTCAGAAATATAATGCCTTAACTGTAAAAATGCATAAAAGTCTCTTTTTGATAGTCCAAATTTACTGATAAATCACTAAATGTTTCTGGAACTAAATCAGGTCTTAATATTTGACTAACCCACTTTAAACCTTTACTCAGCCATTGTCTGAAAACGACATTTGACAGATCTGGAGGAAAATTAGGGTTGCCCGTAATTGGGAGGAATTTCGAGACATATGGTGAGCAGCAAGATTCACAACAGTATTTCTGCCATGCTACCACAATGTTTTAAAGGTCATTAGGCTAAAAACGGTAGATGGTAGCGATGTTATTGGGCAATGCAATAATGCATTCAAATTGAAGGGGGCAACAAGATTAGACTCGCATGTCAGAAAAGTGACCTGTTCATTTTCAGTAATCTAATCTATGGCTATTTTAGTGAGGGCAGCTAAATTGTAAAATTGAATATTTGGTAAGGCCAGTCCTGCAGTAAGCTTGGTATTCATAAGACGATGTATAGCTATCCGAGCTTTGGCGCCTTTCCATATGAACCTGGAACAGGATTTATTGAACATTTGAATATCAGCTTTATGGATAGGCACCGGGATATTTTGGATTAAATATAATAGTTTGGGAAACAGTAAGGTTTTAATCAGCATGGCACAAGCTCTCAAAGATATAGGTAAGTTAAACCAGTCAACTATTTTTTTTTTTTTTTACAGTTATTAAAGCATTTGGGAAAATTTAAGCTATACCACTCCTCAGGATTGGCACTTAATCTTCTGCCTAAATAAGTAATCTGTGAAGTCTCGGTGAATGGATGATTGATAGTGTTATCAGCCTTTTTATATAATCATAGGAGTTCTGATTTCGACAAATTAATTTTATAACCTGAAATTACACCAAACATATGTATATCATCAAATAGTCGCAGCAAATTAATCTTTAGATTACTTAAAAATAGTAGTAGATCATCTGCATAGAGTGATAAAACCAGCTTGTGCCTGCCTAATTGGATTCCTTCAAGTTTTTGATGTAAAAGGATCGCCAATGGCTCTAGCAAAATATTAAAAAGTAGTGGAGAAAGCGGGCAACCTTGTCTGATGCCCCTTTGAAAAGCCATGCGCTGGGAGATGGAATTATTAATAATTAAAGCAGATATTGGGAAACTGTAAATTAAATGTATACAATTATTGAAATAGCCTGTCAAACCAAATTGTTCCAAAGAAAAAAATTGATGGTCCCAACTAATGCGATCGAAGGCTTTCTCCTCATCAACTGTTAGTAAGGCCAGGTCAGCTAAATCTCTACATTTGGAAGATTTAAATTTGTTCCAATCCAATACTAACATAACCTTCTGCATATTTTTCACTGGGTTTCTCCCGGGCATAAATCCTGTTAGATTCTCGTGTATTATGATGCCTAAATGAGATTTTAGTCTATTGGCTACGATAGATGTAAGGAGTTTAGTCAGCATTCAGCACTGAAATAGGTCTGTATGAGGCTGGGAGTTCTGGGTCTTTATTTTTTTTGAGGATTAAGGAAATGTTAGAGGCAGCAAAATATGAAGAACACTTAGTATTCTCTAAAACAAATACAAATTGAAAAGCTTATGTAAGGTAGGAGTAATTTGTTCCTGCAGAACTCTGTAAAATTCTATAGGGAGAAGGTCTGAACCAGCCTCTTTGTTTAGCTGTGCTGACTTAATACCTTCTGATATTTCGGACATGGAGATGGGCATATTGATTTCTGACATGATTTCTAAAGAAAGTTTAGGTAGTTTAATATTGTCCCAGAATTCCTTTTTCTTGACTCAGTCTGATCCATCAAATTTATATAGGTCTTTAAAGAAATTAAAAAAAAAATTCTATTTTTGAGTTGCTTTTGAATCTATCATCGCTACTTCTAATGAAATTATATTTCTGGAAACTGGTTTGGTGATCCTGGCAAGAAATTTAGCTGACCTGCCCACATGACCCCCATATAAGGCTCTTTGTCTAAGATCCTCTTTAACAGTTTTTTGTTTTATTAAGATATCTCTTAACGTCTTAGCGTTCACATAACCAGCACAATGTGACTTAGTAGGATTATCTAGATAGGCTTTATAGAAATTTTTGACCTGATTGGACAATTGGATTTCATGTTGCTTAACTCTTTTTTTAAGTTGACACATATAGGCTTTAATTTCGCCCCGTAGCCCAAAACACCTCAGCCTTCTCTGAATATGAAGAGTTATAGCTATAAAATTCTCTCCATTTACCTCTTAGCCAATTTTGAAAATTAATATTTTTAACTAGATATTTAGGAAAATAAATGTGTTTGTTAGCTGATTGTAAGGAACATGCATCTAAATCTAGTGATATAATAGCATGATCTAAAATTACAATATCTTTAATGTCAGCTTTAAGATTAAGACCAATTAATGATTCTGAAATAAGGAACATGTCAATCCTGGATAGGGACTGGTGTCCTTTAGAAATGCAGGTATAAGATCTAAGGTTAGGGTTCTGAATGCGGCAAATATCCAGCAATCCTAACTGAAAACAAAACTTCTGTAGTATGTGGGTCTTTCTGTCTCTTTTAATTGGTACTTTTTTGTTTAATCTATCTAAATTGGGTGATGCGATCAGGTTGAGGTCGCCTGCCACTATTAGGTTTTGATCGATATACTTATGTAATTTGACTGTCATGTCATTCCAGAACACCCTGTCAACACTATTTGGGCCATATATATTACAAAGAATAAAGCGTGATTTATTAAGTTAAATCTCTAAAATTTTAAAAAACTTCAGGGTCTAAGTGGCTAACTTCAATCTTATATTCTAAGTGTTTATTAAAAAGAATTGCTACACCTCTTTTCCGGGAATCATGTGGGGCGGCAATAACCTCTCCAACCCATCTAGTTTTAAGTTTGGCTATACATTTAAAACTCCATTACTTATCTATATAGCTAGTCTCAAAATAATAGGGTATTAACCAATTATCCTTTAATTTAAGGTAATCCTGCCTCCATGCAAAACGAGGCAGCTTCCAAAGCATTATTTAAAGCGTGGGTAATCCCTTCCCTTGTCACTATCAATTTTGCGGGGTAAATCAATCTGACATTATAGTCAGCTTTCATGAGCTTGACAAAGAAAGGAGACATCTCCCTTCCCTTTGACAAGGTTTCAGAGGAGAAATCTTGGAAGATCATGATCTTATGTGACCCAAGTAGAAAGGATTACATTTCCTATAGTGTTTGAGATACAACATTTTATCTTGAAAATTGACAAATTTGAATATAATAGGCCTTGGTTTAGCTTCTTCTATGTTCCCCTGCAAAGGACCTATTCAATTAGCTCTTTCTATCTGAAAGGGGAATGGAGGGAAAGGAATCTGAATTGTCTGAGGGAGGGTGTCAAAAACAAAGGTCATTAAATCTTGAAATTCAACCGTTTCAGGCAGGCCTATAATTCTTAAATTGTTTCGCCTGGAGCGATCCTCCAGGTCCTCAATTCTAGCCTGTAGTGTGGAGATAGCATTGCTATGAGCTATGGAAATAGGGTCTCTGAGATTAATTCTATCCTCCAGACACTCTTGTCTCCACTTCATTTAACCTAGGTGCAAACAGCCTAACTTTGTTAGTCAAGCTGAAGATTTCCCCTTTAATTTCCTGTTTGACCAAATCTAATTAGGGAGAGATCATTTTAGCTATCTCAATGGCTAATTCTGACATGTTATTAATGGAGATACTAGCAGCCTGGCCCCCTGATCTTGTGAAGTATCAGGAGAAGGTCAGAATTTTTGTTGTTACTTTTTCTTTCCCTTTGTTTAGAAGGTATACTGGGAGAAGAACCTTTAGTGTAAGATATATATCTGTCCATGAACCCTAGCTAATAATGTGTAGGGCGATATATCAGGCGACAATCGTCGCTGCAGTGAAATAGTGATATAGTGTAACAGTTATTAACTGTGTGAAATATAATACAGTAGCATCATAGAAAGTAAAATAAACAAGACAATACAATACAGGCACTTAATCTAGAGGCGACTCTAGTGTTCTATTTACCAAGTGATTAAAGGCCAATTATTACAAGATCTGTTAAATAAAGAATCAAATGCATACAATTCTGTCAGTAGAAATCAGGTCAAGACTTGTCTTGGCAAGTGCAACAATTTAAAATAGTGTGAACCCAAGAAAATAAATCAGTTAAACAACAAAATTATCCAAAAACAAAAACCCGACAAACAAAAATAGAAACAACCTTGTATGGTTGTAGGTAAACTTATAGTGAATCTAATACTGTCATCACCATCTGTGTGGATGTGTGCATAATTGGTGTGTGAAAAACGTGTAGTGAACATAAATAATATTTTTCCAATTTATTTTATGGCCAAGTATACTGCGTGTAGGGTAGTGAGTAAATCCCAGACTACTCAGGGAAAAGGCAGGGCTTGACAGAGGCAGTAAGCTGCCTCTAAACCTGACACCTTAGTGTATCAGTAGTGTGCTTTTTTAGCCAATTTAGTCTAGTAGCAAAACTGTATAATTGATCAGCATTTATAAAACAAATATATGTAGCATACTGTTTGTAGATATGAACCAAAACACCTCAAATAGAGAAAGGATGTAATTATAAGTAAAGCATTATATCATACAACGTGCAACCAACTATCTGTAGAATATAGCCTCTACCAAAATAGCATAGCTGTTGAACAGAAATCAGCGTTTGTTTAGGTGACCAAAGATAGTTGCTCTTTATTGTAGTCCACAGCCAATCTAAGCTTAGAGAATAGTACCTTACAGTTCTGCAGCCTCAGGTAGAAACATCAGGGGGTCAGTGATATGACCTACAGTGTAGATCTTGAGGCACGGTGATCTAAACGAAAGTCGAGGCCGCTTGTCAGCACTTCAGAAATGTTCACTGCTCACCCCTTGCAACAACAGACCTTGTGGAGGCCGAGGCTGGAAATGGCCATTCGATAGTCTAGTCCGAGATGCTGTGGGACTGCTTAAGCAAGCCGAGTATGGGATCCTTTTCTGTGCGCACATGTTCTGACGTGTGTGTCATATCACTTCATCGCATCCGTCGCCTCTAGGACTGTCCAGTCCAGTTAGCTTTCATGAGCTTGACAAAGAAAGGAGACATCTCCCTTCCCTTTGACAAGGTTTCAGAGGAGAAATCTTGGAAGATCATGATCTTATGTGACCCAAGTAGAAAGGATTACATTTCCTATAGTGTTTGAGATACAATATTTTATCTTGAAAATTGACAAATTTGAATATAATAGGCCTTGGTTTAGCTTCTTCTATGTTCCCCTGCAAAGGACCTATTCTATTAGCTCTTTCTATCTGAAAGGGGAATGGAGGGAAAGGAATCTGAAGTGTCTGAGGGAGGGTGACAAAAACAAAGGTCATTAAATCTTGAAATTCAACCGTTTCAGGCAGGCCTATAATTCTTAAATTGTTTCGCCTGGAGCGATCCTCCAGGTCCTCAATTCTAGCCTGTAGTGTGGAGATAGCATTCCTCTGAGCTATGGAAATAGGGTCTTGGAGATTAATTCTATCCTCCAGACACTCTTGTCTCCACTTCATTTAACCTAGGTGCAAACAGCCTAACTTTGTTAGTCAAGCTGAAGATTTCCCCTTTAATTTCCTGTTTGACCAAATCTAATTGGGGAGAGATCATTTTAGCTATCTCAATGGCTAATTCTGACATGTTATTAATGGAGATACTAGCAGCCTGGCCCCCTGATCTTCTGAAGTATCAGGAGAAGGTCAGAATTTTTGTTGTTACCTTTTCTTTCCCTTTGTTTAGAAGGTATACTGGGAGAAGAACCTTTAGTGTAAGATATATATCTGTCCATGAACCCTAGCTAATAACGTGTAGGGCGATATATCAGGCGACAATCGTCGCTGCAGTGAAATAGTGATATAGTGTAACAGTTATTAACTGTGTGAAATATAATACAGTAGCATCATAGAAAGTAAAATAAACAAGACAATACAATACAGGCACTTAATCTAGAGGCGACTCTAGTGTTCTATTTACCAAGTGATTAAAGGCCAATTGATACAAGATCTGTTAAATAAAGAATCAAATGCATACAATTCTATCAGTAGAAATCAGGTCAAGACTTGTCTTGGCAAGTGCAACAATTTAAAATAGTGTGAACCCAAGAAAATAAATCAGTGAAACAACAAAATTATCCAAAAACAAAAACCCGACAAACAAAAATAGAAACAACCTTGTATGGTTGTAGGTAAACTTATAGTGAATCTAATACTGTCATCACCATCTGTGTGGATGTGTGAATAATTGGTGTGTGAAAAACGTGTAGTGAACATAAATAATGTTTTTCCAATTTATTTTATGGCCAAGTATACTGCATGTAGGGTAGTGAGTAAATCCCAGACTACTCAGGGAAAAGGCAGGGCTTGACAGAGGCAGTAAGCTGCCTCTAAACCTGACACCCTAGTGTATCAGTAGTGTGCTTTTTAAGCAAATTTAGTCTAGTAGCAAAACTGTATAATTGATCAGCATTTATAAAACAAATATATGTAGCATACCGTTTGTAGATATGAACCAAAACACCTCAAATAGAGAAGGGATGTAATTATAAGAAAAGCATTATATCATACAACGTGCAACCAACTATCTGTAGAATATAGCCTCTACCAAAATAGCATAGCTGTTGAACAGAAATAAGCGTTTGTTTAGGTGACCAAAGATAGTTGCTCTTTATTGTAGTCCACAGCCAATCTAAGCTTAGAGAATAGTACCTTAGAGTTCTGCAGCCTCAGGTAGAAACATCAGGGGGTCAGTGATATGACCTACAGTGTAGATCTTGAGGCACGGTGATCTAAACGAAAGTCGAGGCCGCTTGTCAGCACTTCAGAAATGTTCACTGCTCACCCCTTGCAACAACAGACCTTGTGGAGGCCGAGGCTGGAAATGGCCATTCGATAGTCTAGTCCGAGATGCTGTGGGACTGCTTAAGCAAGCCGAGTATGGGATCCTTTTCTGTGCGCACATGTTCTGACGTGTGTGTCATATCACTTCATAGCATCCGTCGCCTCTAGGACACGTCACCTCCTGGTGATCGGGATCCAGCCACTGAGAAGCCCCTCCGGCATGAAGGATACCAGTCAGAATCAGCCCCCATCCGGACCTTGGAAGATCGGCCTCAGCGAGTGTCCAGTCAACTTGCTGATGGAGGGAAGCAGGTAAGAAGCAAACTCATGTGACTTGTTCATTGGAAATTGGAGTTGCAGAGGGCCGCAAGATTTGTCCGTCCCTCCGGTGGTATGACAAAGACTGTCAAGTAACTCTCAACTAGTCATCCAATGC
Source organism: Bombina bombina (assembly GCF_027579735.1). NCBI lineage: Eukaryota > Metazoa > Chordata > Amphibia > Anura > Bombinatoridae > Bombina > Bombina bombina. The sequence continues at coordinate 346,989,715 of NC_069503.1, forward strand.
AGGCTCTGGAGCTGGACCATGATAAGACTTATAGCCACAAGGAATTGCACCGTGTGGCCGGTACTCTGTGCAGCTAGGTAAAGGAGTGACCACTCAGGATACAGTCTGGCAACCGGCAAGTGTTTGATATATCTGTTCCTTATGGACTAAGGTTCTAGCTTCTGGGGGCCAAGGTGTCGCAGAGCCACCGACTAGCCCTTCTCTCATCACGGCAAACACAGGGAATTGCGTGACTGCAAATAGCTCTGTAGATGCAGATTAGAGACCTGGGCTCCAGCAATAGTAGACCCTCAGGGATTGAGTGCCAGATATCAGGTACTGGGGAATGCCGAATAAGATTAGTCAGCCAGATAGTAAGGAGTGCTTTAGCCACCAAGCAGAATGTAACCAGGTAGAGACTTCCACTTCGAGATTCGTGGCTCATATATCCGGGCCGAGACTGCACAGTGAGACCAAGGATTAAGTTGAAATGCGAGAGAATGGTAAGGTCCCAAACACTTAGACACGAAGCAGCAGCAGCTACCTGCTTGCTCCGCCCCCAGCCGGAAGTCTCTCATTATTCAGTGTGAATATCCCACTATATACTGGTTGTAATATTGTAAGCTTCATACATCATACTTCCAGAGAAGATTAAGATCACCTACTACAGTGGGCCACCTAACTATACATAACCTCATCCAGTATACTTTCAGTGAGGAGGATAGATACCAATAGTTTTTTCTAGCTATCAGTCCTAATGTAGTGTGCTATCAAATGACAATACTTCTGCATGGGTGCTTTATAGACACACCTAGAGCAAGTATGATATTCTACTAGTATACAAATACCATAGTTACTATTCTAACACAAATAATTTTTGCCCCGTTCCTTGAGGCCGGAGGGGCATGGCAATCTCAGTTTAAGTTGCTGTCTGTGACCTGTAAAGTAGACACCCCCTACCAGTTGAATTACTAAATACATATGCAGAATTCTAAGATAGAAGCTACCCAAAAAAAATAAAAGTTAGATCTACTAAATATTTTACATCATATAAATATATAAACTGGCTATACCTCAGTTATCTTTATAGGCCTCTATAAAGGTGTAGCTCAATGTCAGTATGGCCTGGTTTATACACCTATCTACTATTCTCACTAATTAGAGAAACATACCTGTGCCCTAGACTTTCTAGTTCAGAGTTAGGCATTACTCTATAATGTGGTTCTATAGTTTTTTATTAAGTTGCACAGTCTATAGATGGAAGCGAACAGCCATTCTCTCAATGTAACTTACTTAATTAATATAAGGTGGTTCTTGCTTGAGCTATACTATTCCATTATCTCAATATATACCCTAATTCATATGCCAATAGTTTGATACCCCCTTAATGTTATATATCTACAGCTTAAAGAGGTCTTCTGAGAGACCAGTATTATATTTGGGTGACTCTGGACGTAACAATTACAATTCTAATATAATTTGAAATATACAAGTGATGCTAAAGCGTATGTTCTTATTAATATCAAGAAAAGAGGTTATCTAACTGAGACCCAAAAGTGGTCTCCTCAGTCTCAAATGACCACCTATAGCTTTATAATTTCCATCTACTTCAGGAGGTCCAAGAGTGGCCTCTTGATTCTTTTGGGAGGTCTCTAGATGGCATACTCCTTTATACTGTTCACATGATAATTGTTTTATCCTATGTGTATTTTTCATAATTCCATGTTGTTGATTATATCCATTGCATATCTGATACTACTCCATGTGATATACAAATTATTATTATTATATTGTATGCTTTGAAATGAACCTCAATAAAAATAAAAAATAAAAAATAAGACAATTCCCATCACCTGTTATAAAACACACTGTTGTTTTTCAAATTTAACTAAAATATAACAAAAAAATAATTTCACATGCTTTAACGTTATTTAATACATCTGAGACCAAAGAGAAAAATGGTCCCTAAGAGATTGTTATTCATCAGCTAATGTCAACATAATTAACAGTTATGTATCATTAAAGAATTATATAACCTGATAAATTGGAAATAAAATTGAAGAGAAGAAAAACCCCTCGAAGAATTAAGAAAAAAATTGTCGCCATAATGGTGGATAAGAATTTAATTGTATCATTTGAAAGAATGAGGGGGAATACTTTTATTTGAGTCTCAGATGGAAGAGACATAATAACCTTGTCCCATTTTGATAGATGCACACATCTTATTCTCTGCATGTATCATGGGGTCATATTGATCAATAGTCATTTGGTAATTCATATATTTTTTTTTTTTTTATTGAGGATTGTTCAAACAGAAAGAAGAAAAAACACAAAAAACATGAGACAAAAATACACACTTTGTCGACTTACAAATATGCAAAATCACAGCGACGTTACACAATGATACGTTGTCAACTCTGAGTATAGAAACGTAACATAAAAATTCAATCAAAAGTAGCTGTGTGGAATCCTCATTTTACATATTTACACAACACTAGATAAGTAGCTATTATCAAGGCCACTAATGGGCCCACTGACCCGGAAAAATACAAAATCTTCATAGCTACAATTTTGACCTGAATTGTTTCATGACGAAGATAACTAAGGGTCTGGAATGATTATTTACAGTAACTAAGAAAGTAGTTAGGATCACTCCCTTACAAAGTATAATAAGTATATATATATAATAAATATTCTAACTATCCACGCAACCCATTAAGGTTAAAGGTCTTGTACAATTTTGTAAAGTGAATGAGAGAGGGGAAGGGAAACGTTATCAGCGGGTAAGCACCGCTATGGAGGGAGGGGGAAAAGTTATCGAGGGATTAGTAACTTTAGGGATAGCAACTAGCATATTGTATGATAATGCTAAGGGTTAAATTAAGGAAGGAATTTAGCGAAGGCTAGTGGAGGAGGAGCCACGCGAATATAAACAAATATATAGAATACTTAAAGGTCTAGCAATGCCCTACTACCCGGAGGGGAATAAGGATAAGGAGAGTGGGGGGCTATAAAGCAAACCAAGAAGCCCTAAAACTTAAAACTGGAAACTTATAAGGATCAAATGGGTCAGGCTGCACTATGTTTCCCTAGGGACACTATGTATATGGTACATAGGCCAGTATCAACATATGCTATAACTGTATCAGACCATCGAATAGAGCAGACAGATTTATTGCCTTCAAGGGTTTAGAACTTATACTAATGTTCTAAATCTGCAACTTGAGACTTAATGAAATGGACAAATATAGCATTATGACTGACAAAATAAGTTATTTAAGAGTTCATAGAGTCAGTGTAATACAGCCTGTCTGCATCACAACAAACTATCATTAAGTCTGACCAAAATAATACTAATACCTCATCCCCCTAGGTGATATGAAAACTGTATTCCCTGACATAATCTCCTGTGGGTAAGACAGTGGCATATAGTCTAATCTTAGTGTCTAAAATAAGGAGCTATCCACATTCATGTAGGAATATAGGGGATGGGCGTCAGGTATAATAGTCATTCAGAGTCCGGCTGGTTAAACAAGTTCTGAAGCTAGGTACATCAAATAGGATTTCATATGGAGTCCCTATACTATACCCAGGTAGCCTCATGATGATCTATTATTACAGTCGGTTAAGATCTTATAGCAATAGGACAGTATTAAATAGTCTAAGCCTCCCATTAGCAAATAACTAGAGTAAGAAACTATTTATGTATAAGTAATGGTATAGAAATCAACTGTCTAGTATGATATCTGTTCACATCACAGCAGTTTAGGCATGATCTAGGACAAACCGCCTTAGTTTGGTTCTCACAAAGATTCCGTGTGCCATAACCTAACTACGTCATAGCAATCTATGCTTAAATATTGGATATAAAAGTGTACATGGGAACTAAGCTTCTAATACGCTGATGACAAAAGGGTCGTATAGGCAATATTTACAGTATAGTGAATAATATAAATTCTGGTGTCAACTAATTAAAACTAGCTTATATAAAGCTCATAATGCTACACCTCTCATAGCAATATACAGTAAAATCTATATCCCCATACATAAACTATCAATGTCAAGATAGTGTCGAATAGAGCAAGCTTCAAATAGTCAGATAATGTCTAAGCCTACCAACTTCATATGGCTAACTATATTCTAAGCAAACAATAGCTTATAGCACAAATTGATAAACATAAGAAAGGGTCTAATGTACATGCAGTCTCTCAAGCTCAGGTATATGGAGAGAGGTCCTGAAAAGTGAGTAACAAAGTTCCTTAAGCCCACTCCGGATCTAAAGATGATCTGGACAAAACGATAGGAGACTGTACCTTCAGATAAGAAACACAGTTTACAAGAGTGTACTAGTCCAGTCTTCAGTTCAATGTTTGCAAATGTGATACCCGGTGCATACATAAGGGAAAGTTCAGTCATCAAAACCATTACCTCCACGTCTGTAGGACTCTTAGCTGCATGGAACTTACATTCCAGCCCTCGCCAGCGGGAGTCGGCCGCACCTCCCTTGCTTGGGCTCAGATGCAGATGGTTTAGGCTTTTTTCTTCGCAGGGATACTGGATGGGTGGGATTGAGTACTGTGGTAATTCATATTTTTAATAACTGCTTTATAAGGCCAGGTGACTCCTTACTCTTCCATGTACTTAATATCATCAGTCTTGCTACAAAAATAGCAGTGTTAATTAAATATTTGTTCTGATATATCTGATATATCTTTTGGTTAACTAAAAAAAAAATATGTGAGCTAACAAATTTGATTTTTGTGTCCAAATACTTATTTAACCAATATGCGATTTAAAGCCAAAATTTCTGTATTTTTGGACAAAGCAAAAAGGCATATATTAAGTTTGAATTAGAGGAATGACATCTAGAACAAAATTTAGTTTCAGATGGGTTGTGCTTAGCTCTCTTATATGGAGTAATATAAGATCTATTGATCAACTTTGCATGTGATTCTCTCATAGAGAGATGGCAGTAGTATATTTTGCAGCCTGTGCAAAGTTTTTATTAAAGCTTTCAAAATCTAGGTCTGGTATATCATTAGACCACTTAAGAAATAAACCATTTAGCTTTGATTTAGTGTTGTGTGTTATTAGTGACCTACAAATCATAGAAATGGAATGTATTCCCGCTGATTATAGATTCCAATTCTCCCATATCTCAGGTGCTGTGTTGTGTATATTTTTGCAAGAAGATTAAATGTTGAATTGCAGACAGGCAATGAAATGTTTCGTGTTTAGGCCGAATTCTAAGGCAAGGCTTGCATAAATATGAGCCCATATTTTAAAGATGTAATAGTATGATCCACATACAAAGTCTGGATTACCTCTAATTGGAAGGTGTTTTGATATAGTATTTTCTATCTGCAATATTCCGCATATTTTATTCCAAGCCAAGATTAGGTTTAAAATGGTATACAGTATTTGGAGGTTTTATCTTTGTAAGATTGCAAGTTATTTTTGTTTAAAAGAGCCTTAAGAGAGAAAGGGGAAATTAGAGGCTCTTCATCGGCACCATGTGTTGTGTAATTGACCTCCGAGAGCCAGTCCAGAGCCATTTTAGCAAGACATGCTAGAATATAGAGTTTGATATTAGGTAATGCAAATCCTCAATTTTCTTTTAAATTGGATAGTTTGGAAATTTAAATACAAGCTTTCCATTCAGCCCATATGAAATTGGAGTAATGAGAGTTAAAACTTGAATGTCTTTATTATTAAAAAAAACCGGAATATTTTGCATAAGAAAAAAGATTTTGGGAAATAGAACCATTTAAATCAACATAATTTTAGTTGAGAGTGTCAGAGGGAGTTTAGCCCATTTCTTAAGAAAAGTGATACATTTTGCCATAGAGAGGGGAAATAGCTTTCGTACCATTTATGTGGATTTTTAGTTAGTATAATCCCGAGATATTAAAAAAAAATTCAGCTTGAATAAAAGGGTTGTTTAAAAATGTATCTTTCTCTTTTTTAATCCATAGTATTTCTTATTTTTTTTTAATTTATTCTATAACCAGAAAAAGCACTACAGGTGAAACTCGAAAAATTATAATATCGTGCAAAAGTTCATTTATTTCACTAATGCAACTAAAAAGGTGAAACTAATATATGAGATAGACTCATTACATGCAAAGCAAGATAGTTCAAGCCGTGATTTGTCATAATTGTGATGATTATGGCTTACAGCTCATGAAAACCCCAAATCCACAATCTCAGAAAATTAGAATATTACATGCAATCAATAAAACAAGGATTGTACATAGAACAATATCGGACCTCTGAAAAGTATAAGCACGCATACTGTATGTACTCAGTACTTGGTTTGGGCCCCTTTTGCAGAAATTATTGCCTCAATGCGGCGTGGCATGGAAGCTATCAGCCTGTAACGATAGGTAAATGGTTTTGTGGAACACAACTGCAGATAAGTACAAACGGGTTAAATGTATCACTTTCTACCTTGATAACACTATTGCCTACATTTAGAGTTCTGCGGCAGCCGTCAAAAGCAGCGTTAAGGGCTCCTAACGCTACTTTTGGCCGCCCGCTGGTATTTAGAGTCAGGCAGGAAAGGGTCTAATGCTCACTTTCAAGCCGCAACTTTTCCATACCGCAGATCCCCTTACACCAATTGCGTATCCTATCTTTTCAATGGGATCTTTCTAACGCCGGTATTTAGAGTCTTGGCTGAAGTGAGCAGTAGACCCTCTACCAACAAGACTCCAGCCGCAGAAAAAAGTCAGTAGTTAAGAGCTTTCTGGGCTAACGCCGGTTTATAAAGCTCTTAACTACTGTGCTATAAAGTACACTAACACCCATAAACTACCTATGTACCCCTAAACTGAGGTCCCCCCACATCGCCGCCACTATAATAAAAAATTTTAACCCCTAATCTGCCGACCGCACACCGCCGCCACCTACATTATCCCTATGAACCCCTAATCTGCTGCCCCTAACATCGCCGACAACTACATAATATTTATTAACCCCTAATCTGCCCCCCCAACGTCGCCGCTACTTTACCTACACTTATTAACCCCTAATCTGCCGACCAGACCTCGCCGCTACTCTAATAAATGTATTAACCCCTAAACCGCCGCACTCCCGCCTTGCAAACCCTATAATAAATAGTATTAACCCCTAATATGCCCTCCCTAACATCGCTGAAACCTAACTTCAAGTATTAACCCCTAATCTGCCGACCGGACCTCGCCGCTACTATAATAAATGTATTAACCTCTAAAGCTAAATCTAACCCTAACCCTAACACCCCCCTAAGTTAAATATAATTTTAATCTAACGAAATAAATTAAATCTTATTAACTAAAGTATTCCTATTTAAAACTAAATACTTACCTGTAAAATAAACCCTAATATAGCTACAATATAACGAATAATTATATTGTAGCTATTTTAGGATTTATATTTATTTTACAGGCAACTTTGTATTTATTTTAACTAGGTACAATAGCTATTAAATAGTTATTAACTATTTAATAGCTACCTAGTTAAAATAATTACCAAATTACCTGTAAAATAAATCCTAAGCTAAGTTACAATTAAACCTAACACTACACTATCAATAAATAAATAAATTAAATAAATTAACTACAAGTACCTACAATTACCTACAATTAAATAAACTAAACTAAATTACAAGAAAAAAAAACACTAAATTACAAAAAATAAAAAAAGATTACAAGAATTTTAAGCTAATTACACCTACTCTAAGCCCCCTAATAAAATAACAAAGCTCCCAAAATAAAAAAAATTCCCTACCCTAATCTAAATTACAAAAGTTAACAGCTCTATTACCAGCCCTTAAAAGGGATTTTTGCGGGGCATGCCCCAAAGAAATCAGCTCTTTTGCCTGTAAAAAAACCCACAATACCACCCCCCAACATTACAACCCACCACCCACATACCCCTACTCTAACCCAAACCCCCCTTAAATAAACCTAACACTACCCCCCTGAAGATCTCCCTACATTGAGCCGTGTTCACCCAGCCGGGCATCGATGGACCAAAAGAGGACATCCGGAGAGGCAGAAGTCTTCATCCTATCCGGGCAGAAGAGGACATCTGGACCGGCAGACAACTTCATCCAAGCGACATCTTCTATCTTCATCCATCCGATGAGGAGTGGCTCCATCTTCAAGACCTCCGGCGCGGAACATCCTCTTCCTTCCGATGACTACCGACGAGTGAAGGTTCCTTTAAGTGACGTCATCCAAGATGGCGTCCCTCGAATTCCGATTGGCTGATAGGATTCTATCAGCCAATCGGAATTAAGGTAGGAAAAATCTGATTGGCTGATTGAATCAGCCAATCAGATTCAAGTTCAATCGGATTGAGCTTGCATTCTATTGGCTGTTCCGATCAGCCAATAGAATGCAAGCTCAATCTGATTGGCTGATTGGCTGAATTTATTTTGATAGATTAAAATTATATTTAACTTAGGGGGGTGTTAGGGTTAGACTTAGCTTTAGGGGTTAATACATTTATTAGAGTAGTGGCGAGGTCCGGTCGGCAGATTAGGGGTTAATAAGTGTAGGTAAGGTAGCGGCGACATTGGTGGGGGGCAGATTAGGGGTTAATAAATATTATGTAGGTATTGGCGATGTTAGGGACAGCAGATTAGGGGTACATAGGTATAATGTAGGTTGCGGCGGTGTACGGAGCAGCAGATTAGGGGTTAATTGTGTAATGCAGGTGTAACGATTTAGTAGAGAGTGAGGATGGATCACAACTGCAGAGTATGCAAAATAAATGATTTGTATCACTTTTGGCAAATGGACTATTGAACAGCATAGACCAAGCTGCTTTCAGAGAAAGTTGTTATTCTCAAGTAATTGAATTGCAGATCAGAAACTTGTCTGGCAACGAATGATGTAAAACATATATGCTGTTGAACGTCACAGCATTAGTTTAGACATAAACAAAGTCTGCATCAGAAGAAATATAAAAAATAAATAAATTTCTTAGTAACAATCTTTAGAGTTCAGCTAGCTCCCAGTACGATAAATCTTGATAAAGAAAAGCAGAGTTCCAGAAAGCAGGTAGTGTTGCTATTAGTGCTGGAGTAAGATATAACAGTTCAGTGTGAAGTGTAACTCTCAGTTTTACACACTATTAGTTAGTTTGTCACAGAACGGTATACACATGTGCTGATAGTCTTGCGGTCAGTAGAGTAGCAGGGAAAAGCAAAGTTCAATGTTTATTTGTACAGCACAGCTTAAAGTAACTACAGCGCTTACCCCCAGTCACCGGATGGTGTGTAATAGAAGCAGAATTAGTTCTGAGATGTCCTTGTACTTAGTCCGTGGGAGGTTGTTTGTAGAAGAGTTGCGCTGTGTTGCAGTGGAAGAGAGATTGAAGTCCGGTGTGTGAGAAACACTTCAGTGGCTCAGATGAGATAGAAACTCAGAGGGAGATGGCAGCAAACACACTGCAGTATGGATTAAGTCTCTGTTGTAGCGTGTACGCTAAAAAGAAAAACTCGTCTCTGTAAAACTTTCTGTAGGCAAAATGAGCATATGAACCGGCAGTAGAAAAATAAGTAATCCCAAGGTAGTAGCTGATTCAGTAATTGGAAGAAAAGCAGACTGGTTTGTTGTCAGAAAAAACACACAGCAAGTGGAAAACAGACACGCTTCAGAGCTAGTCTAGAAACTTAATAATTAAGCACCTGTCTGCAGTCAGCTGATGCCTTAAGTACAGGTAAGGCTGAAGTCAGGTGAATGGAAATGGCATAGGTAAAACATGGAGCGGAATCCTTACATAAGGTGAATGGGAAAGGCATAGGTAAAACCTGAAGCGGAATCCTTACATACGCCCCCCTTCAAGCAAGCCGATCCTCGGCTTGATGTTTAGGTCTAAGGGGATAACGTCTGTGGAAACGAGAGATGAGTCTAGGTGCATCTATATTGGTATAAGGCTCCCAAGTGTCATCATCAGGTGAGTAGCCTTTCCATCTGACCAGATATTGTAAAACACCTTTATGCCGTCTGGAATCCAGGAGGTCTTGAATTTCATAAGTGTCCGAATCTAGGGGTACAGGTACAGGTGGTAAAATGGTTTTCACTGAAGGATCATCTGAAGCTGGTTTAAGAAGGGACACATGGAAAGTAGGATGGATGGGTATAGAACTAGGAAGGTCCAGAGTAACTGCATTTGGGTTAACAACGTGAGTGATAGTGAATGGTCCGATATATAATCCTGCTAGTTTTTTACTGGGAACAGGGATTTTGATGTTTTTTGTCGAAAGCCAAACTTTATCACCTATGGCATAAGATGGTGATGGTCGTCTGCGTAAGTCGTAGTATTTCTTCTGTGAGGTCTGAGCCTGTAGAATATTTGTTTTTAGGAAGTGGAAGTTTTCAGCGAGCTTCTGTAGTAGATCATCTACAGAAGGAGAATTTGGGTTATCCGTTTGTTCCAGGGAGAAATGAGGATGAAAAGCATAGTTTGCAAAGAAGGGTGAAACTTTGGTGGATGAATTAACCGAGTTATTGTAGGCAAATTCGGCCAGATATAGGTATTGTGACCATTCATTTTGCTGATAAGAGCAATAACAGCGTAGATACTGCTCTAGCCATTGATTTAATTTCTCTGTTTGGCCATTTGTTTGTGGATGGAAGGCAGTACTTAGGCGATGATCAATTTTCAGTTGAGCAGAAAGACTTTTCCAGAACTTCGAGGTAAACTGAGTACCCCTATCTGTTGTTATGATGGAAGGAATTCCGTGGTATCTGACAATCGAATTTAAGAAGAGTTGTGCTGTCTCACTAGAAGTGGGAAGTTTGTTAAAAGGGATAAAATGAGCCATTTTGGTCAGGATGTCTGTGACAACTAGAATGGTGTTGAAACCTGAACTCACAGGTAATTCAACTATGAAGTCCATGCCGAGATGTAACCAAGGTCTATCAGGTATTTGAATTGGAAGAAGATGTCCATATGGCTTGGCCCTTTCCTTTTTGGAAGTAATGCAGATGGAGCAGTTTGAGATATAGTTTTTAACAGATGTTTCCAAATTTGGCCACCAGTAGGATCTGCTGAGAAGTTCCTTTGTTTTCGTAATACCTGGATGTCCAAGGAGAGGTGGATCATGATGTTGTTTAATTAGAGCAGGTCTAAGAATCTCGGGGACATACAAGAGAGTCCCATGATAGTAGAGGTTGTTTCTACGAGATAGTCGGAGTTGAGGTAACTGAGGATCTGACCGTAAAGCAGTTTGAAGTTGCGTCTTGAAGGTGGACAGTAGACCCAAAAATCTATCGGGGGGAATGATAGAAGTAGATTCCTGAGTGTTTGGAGGTCTAGGGTCTTTCCTAGAAAGTGCGTCCGCCTTTCCATTTTTAGAACCGGGCCTGTAGATGATTTGATAGTTAAACCTGCTGAAGTATAGGCTCCATCTTACCTGTCGACTAGAGAGAGTTTTATTCCTCTGTAGGAACTCGAGATTACGGTGATCCGTGTAGATGATTATTGGTAAGACGGTGCCCTCCAGGAGATGCCTCCAATGTTCAAAGGCACGTTTAATCGCCAGGAGTTCCTTTTCTCCAACAGCATAGTTCATCTCAGGTGCAGAAAGAATTTTGGAATAGAAAGCTACTGGATGTAGTGGTTGGGATATACTGCGTCTTTGCGAGAGGACAGCTCCAAGGGCATAATCGGAAGAATCCACCTCCAAAATGAATTGGAGAGAAGGGTCAGGAAATTGAAGTATTGGAGCAGAGCAGAAGGAGTTTTTTAATGAGTTAAAAGCTTCAGTTGCCTTGGAGTTCCAGGTGAAAGGTGTACTGGAACTGGTGAGTACAGTGAGAGGTTTAGCAATTTGAGAGAAATTTTTAATAAACTTTCTATAATAGTTGCAAAACCCGAGGAAACGTTGTAGTTCCTTCCTATTTTTTGGTTGTGGCCAGTTTTTTACTGAATCGACTTTGTTAGCCTGCATTTGGATACCTTTTGGGCCAATGGAGTACCCCAAAAAATCTATTTCTTTGGTGTGGAATACACACTTTTCTAGCTTTGCATATAGCCTATGAACTTGGAGCCTGGAAAGTATCCAACTAACATGTTTAACATGTTCTTCAAGCGTGTTTGAGTACACTAGAATGTCGTCCAGGTATACGACCACACAAGTATCAAGAAGATCGTGAAATATATCGTTAATAAAATACTGGAATGTGGCCGGGGCGTTAGTTAACCCGAACGGCATTACCAGGTACTCAAAGAGGCCGTATCTTGTCCTAAAAGCGGTCAACCACTCATCCCCTTCTCTTATGTGGACAAGGTTATAAGCCCCTCTTAGATCTAATTTGGTGAAGATTTTGGCATGTTGGAGGCGTTCAATGAGTTCGGGGATGAGTGGTAGGGGATACCTGTTTTTTATCGTGATTTTATTGAGTTCCCTGAAGTCGATGATTGGTCGAAGGGAGTTATCTTTGTTTCTTACAAAGAAGAACCTGGCTGCTGCTGGAGAGACTGAAGGACGTATAAAACCTTTTTTTAAGTTTTCATCTAAATACGTCTTTAAATGATCAAGTTCGGGTTGGCAAAGACGGTAGAGATGACCGTAGGGAGGAGTGGTACCAGGTTTTAGGTCGATCGGACAGTCATACGACCGATGAGGAGGTAGAGTATCAGCTTCCTTCTTACTGAATACGTCTGCAAACTTCTCATATACTTTAGGTATGTGTGGAGTTTCTGTCAAATGGAAGAGGACAGAATGATTTAGACAGGTTTGCTGACAATATGGTGAATCAAGTTTTACTTCCAAAGAACTCCAATTGATCACAGGTTCGTGTAAACGAAGCCATTGCAACCCTAGTACAATGGGGAATAGAGGAGAGGTAATAACATCAAAAGTGATGTATTCCTGATGTGAACCTAGGGTGGATACCAGAATGGGAATTGTATGCTGAGTAATAGGACCAGAAGAAATTTCAGACCCATCTACAACCCGTATAGAGACAGGAGACAATTTAGTGATGAGAGGAATTTTATTTTTTTCAACAATAGCTTTATCTATGTAATTCCCTTGGGCTCCTGTGTCAATTATAGCTTCTTTCGTCAAGCGATTGCTGTCCCACTGTAAAGAGAGGGTTAAAGTACAGTGAATTGGTTTATCATGTTCAATCATTGAAGTCAAATGTAAGAGAGACTTACTATTTTTATTTTTACGTAGGGAGGGGCATTCGCGGATAGGATGATTTGGACTTCCACAATACATACACAGTCCTTTTGATTTTCTTCTAAACCTTTCTTCAGAGGTCAATGGACCCCTCATAAAGCCTATATCCATAGGTTCAGGGACACTTGATGAAGAAGCAGTTGGAGGAGGATGGAAAGATCTCTTGTAAGAAGAATCCCCAATTTGACGCTCTGACTTCCTTTCGCAAAGCCTTCTATCTATTTGCATTGAGAGCTTCATGAGGCCGTCTAATGAGTCAGGGAGATCAGTTCGGGCTAGCTCATCTTTAACTGCTTCCGAGAGTCCTAGGCGAAATTGGTTTCTTAAGGCAATCACATTCCATTGGGAGTCAATGGCATGTTGTTTAAACTCCGTTATATAAACTTCAACAGGACGGTTGCCTTGCTTTAGTTTCCGCATCTTGCTTTCTGCAGTCAATTGTAAATTTGAGTCTGAATAAAGTTCATCCATGACTGCTAGAAAAGACTGTAGGGATGATAGAATAGGATCGTTGGTTTCAAAGAGCGTGTCTGCCCAGATTCGGGGTTCACCCCGTAGATAGGTAATCATTGTGAGCACTTTAATCTTATCATTAGGATATGTGAGTGGCTTAAGGTCGAAAGTGAGGAGGCAGGCATTCCTATATTGGCGATAGAGACTCCTATCACCATTGAACAAATCAGGTGCTGCAATCTGTGGTTCCACAATAGATTCAGCAGCTTTTGCTTTGGGAGGAGTTGTCTCTCTTATAATCTTAGTTAAAGTCTCATTTTCAACCTTTAGATCTCTAAGGCCTTGACTGAGTTCATCTACTCTTTTAGACAGGTTGTAAACGAATTGGGGCAATTCTGCTGGATCCATATTTTATAGGGCTTAATTATTCTGTAGCGATTTAGTAGAGAGTGAGGATGGATCACAACTGCAGAGTATGCAAAATAAATGATTTGTATCACTTTTGGCAAATGGACTATTGAACAGCATAGACCAAGCTGCTTTCAGTGAAGTTGTTATTCTCAAGTAATTGAATTGCAGATCAGAAACTTGTCTGGCAACGAATGATGTAAAACATATATGCTGTTGAACGTCACAGCATTAGTTTAGACATAAACAAAGTCTGCATCAGAAGAAATATAAAAAATAAATCAATTTCTTAGTAGCAATCTTTAGAGTTCAGCTAGCTCCCAGTACGATAAATCTTGATAAAGAAAAGCAGAGTTCCAGAAAGCAGGTAGTGTTGCTATTAGTGCTGGAGTAAGATATAACAGTTCAGTGTGAAGTGTAACTCTCAGTTTTAGACACTATTAGTTAGTTTGTCACAGAACGGTATACACATGTGCTGATAGTCTTGCGGTCAGTAGAGTAGCAGGGAAAAGCAAAGTTCAATGTTTATTTGTACAGCACAGCTTAAAGTAACTACAGCGCTTACCCCCAGTCACCGGATGGTGTGTAATAGAAGCAGAATTAGTTCTGAGATGTCCTTGTACTTAGTCCGTGGGAGGTTGTTTGTAGAAGAGTTGCGCTGTGTTGCAATGGAAGAGAGATTGAAGTCCGGTGTGTGAGAAACACTTCAGTGGCTCAGATGAGATAGAAACTCAGAGGGAGACGGCAGCAAACACACTGCAGTATGGATTAAGTCTCTGTTGTAGCGTGCACGCTAAAAAGAAAAACTCGCCTCTGTAAAACTTTCTGTAGGCAAAATGAGCATATGAACCGGCAGTAGAAAAATAAGTAATCCCAAGGTAGTAGCTGATTCAGTAATTGGAAGAAAAGCAGACTGGTTTGTTGTCAGAAAAAACACACAGCAAGTGGAAAACAGACACGCTTCAGAGCTAGTCTAGAAACTTAATAATTAAGCACCTGTCTGCAGTCAGCTGATGCCTTAAGTACAGGTAAGGCTGAAGTCAGGTGAATGGAAATGGCATAGGTAAAACATGGAGCGGAATCCTTACATAAGGTGAATGGGAAAGGCATAGGTAAAACCTGAAGCGGAATCCTTACAGCAGGTGTCAGCGATAGCGGGGGCAGCAGATTAGGGGTTAATAAGTGTAAGGTTAGGGGTGTTTAGACTCGGGGTACATGTTAGGGTGTTAGGTGCAGACTTAGAAAGTGTTTCCCCATAGGAAACAATGGGGCTGCGTTAGGAGCTGAACGCTGCTTTTTTGCAGGTGTTAGGGGTTTTTTCAGCCCAAACTGCCCCATTGTTTCCTATGGGGGAATCGTGCACGAGCACGTTTTTCAAGCTAGCCGCTACCGTAAGCAACGCTGGTATTGAGGATTGAAGTGGCGGTAAATTCGGCTCAACGCTCCCTTTTTGGAGCCTAATGCAGCCCTTCAGAGAACTCTCAATACCAGCGTAGAAGCAGCGCTAGAAAAAAAAGACGCGTAGCTAACGCACCCCTTTGGCCGCAAAACTCTAAATCTAGGTTTATGTTTCCAGAGAGTGTATCAAAGAGTGACAGAAATATGAGATTAATTAGTACAAAAAGGAGGGAAGGCTCAGAGGTGAATATACCTTTAAACCAGTATGGTAAATTTGTAGTTGCAAACTTATTCAGCTTTAATCTGAGGTGTATTGTAAGCTGGTTCTATGAATATGTCTAAAGTGATTATCTAAGGAAGTCCAGGAGATAATTGCGTGCTAATCAAACTCAGCGGTATCAGCATTTATAAGACACTCTTTAGCAATACTGTTATATTAAAATACAAGAAGATCGGCAACAGAATTGAGTGGAAAAGACTTACTGTTTCACTTTGTTAGACACACTTGGTGCAAAAGGCAAGAGGAGGAGGAGTTTTACTTTGCCAATGTAACTTCCGATACTCCGGATTAGAGGGTGACGTCACAGGCAGTTTGTTAACGGCTTAGTTATACGCCGTGAAAATAACCTGAAAGAAATTGCACAAAATACTTCAGAGGTAAGTTCCGGATAACAGAATACCTTATGTACGGAGATTTAATGTGGTAGTGCTCTGCCAATAGGATACGGAGGTGGAATTCCGAGTGATACCGGTTGACACACAGAACCGGGAAGATAAAGTTGACAGATGGTAGTGCTGCAGCAAAGGCTGATCACAGATGCAAATCCTCACTTATGAAAGCAGTAGAATTGAATGATAATTGCCAGTGGCAAGATAGTTTTGTAATCCATGGATATATAGCTCAGGAGACAGCAGCTGTTTGAATAAACAGCTAACAAAACACTAAGCATAAACTTTAGTGAGAGTGGTAGATTTAAAGGTGTTGTGGGCAAGGCTGATTGACACTATCAGAGGAATTAAAGGTGTAGAAACCAAATAGACATAAATGCTGACATGACCCCCTCCTTAAACAAGCTGATCCACAGCTTGAGGTCTCGGACAATAGGGGTTCCTCCGATGAAACAGGGAAACGAGTCTGGGGGCATCAATATTAGCGGCAGGTTCCCAGGTATCATCTTCTGATTAAAAATTCTTCCAATGAACAAGGTATTGCAATTCGCGTCCTCGGTACCTGGAGTCAAGAAGAGATTGAACTTCATAAACCTCTGAATCAGCGGAAGGAGTTGTCGGGGGGAGTACGGAATCAGTTACCCTTGTGGGATTATAAGGTTTTATCAGGGTCACATGAAACGTTGGATGCACTTTGAGAGATGGGGGTAACGTCAAGGTGACCGCGTTGGCGTTGATTATTTCCTGTATTGTGAAGGGTCCAAGGAACCGTTGAGCAAGTTTTTTACAAGGAACTTGCAATTTTAGATTCTTTGTAGAAAGCCAGACCTTGTCTCCTATAGACTAACTAGGGGAAGATCTTCTTCGCAAGTCATAGTAGCGTTTTTGTGATGATTGAGCGTTTTGGATGTTTTGTCTGATGAATCTGAAGTTGTCCAACAAGCAGTTGCTCAAGTCATCGACCAATGGTGAATCTGATCCGGTAGTCGAAATTAAATTGAAAGAGAGATGATAGCCATAATTCGCAAAAAATGGTGTCATCTTCGTGGAAGAGTTATTTAGACTGTTATAAGCATATTCTGCCATCGGTAGAAATCTTGCCCATTCATGTTGTTGGTAGGAACAAAAGCACCTGAGATATTCTTCCAACCATTGATTCAGTCTTTCAGTTTGACCATTGGTTTGGGGATGAAAAGAAGTACTGAATCGATGGTCTACTTGAATGAATTCGCAAAGTTTGGTCCAGAAACGTGAGGTGAATTGTGTGCCTCTATGGGTGACAATGATCGGAGGTACACCATGTAGTTTTGCGATGTTATCGAGGAAGAGTTTGGTGGTTTCTGAAGAGGTAGGCAATTTATGAAAAGGAATAAAGTGAGCCATCTTAGTAAACATATCAATGACAACTAAGATGGTGTTTTGATTTTGTGAGATGGGTAATTCTACAATTAAATCCATGGATAGTTGTTGCCAAGGTTTTTCCGGTAACGGCATTGGCATTAACAGTCCATATGGTAATTTCCTTTCGGTTTTTGCTGTCACACATGTGATGCAGGACCGAACATATTCTTCAATGGAAACTTTCATGTCAGGCCA
The DNA here is from genome assembly GCF_027579735.1 of Bombina bombina. Classification (NCBI taxonomy): domain Eukaryota; kingdom Metazoa; phylum Chordata; class Amphibia; order Anura; family Bombinatoridae; genus Bombina; species Bombina bombina. The sequence goes on from NC_069503.1 coordinate 347,007,404, forward strand.
CCAAACAGGTCCTAGACAGTAGATCTAAAGTGCGTTTCACTCCTGGGTGTTCTGACATGGGAGTGTCATGATGATATTTCAATATCTTAGGTCTGAGTCCTATTGGGATGAAGATTCTATCCTTGATAGTATATGCCTGCGTTTTCTGTTAACTGGGAATAAGGTAGATTTATTTCCTCACTAGAGGACTTCTTTATCTTTATGTCAGTTAGTAATTGTGAAGTAATGCCAATGAATCGTTCGGTAGGTATAATAGGAGTAGTAGAAATTGGTACTGTGGGTTTATTAACCAGGCGAGATAAGGCATCGGCTTTTCCGTTTTTATTGGCAGGTCTGTATACTATATGAAAATCGAATCTGCCAAAGTACAAACTCCAGCGGACCTGTCTTGATGACAAAGTCTTATTGTTTTGTAGGTACTGCAAATTTTTATGGTCTGTAAATATAATGATGGGGAGTTTAGCTCCTTCTAAGAGGTGTCTCCAGTACTCTAGGGATCTTCGTATTGCTAAGAGTTCTTTATCCCCATTCGAGTAGTTCATCTCAGCAGGGTTCATCATCTTTGAAAAATATGATACTGGTTGTAACAGATCAGATATAGATTACCTTTGGGATAACACAGCCCCAATTGCGAAGTCTGAAGAGTCAACTTCTAGTATATATTGGAGGTTAACATCAGGAAATCATAATATGGGAGCAGAAGTGAAACTGCTTTTAAGGAAATTGAAGGCTGTAGTGGCTTCGGAAGACCAAGTAATGGGTTTAGAAATGCTTGTGAGTTGAGTGAGAGGTTTTGCAATCTTTGAGAAATCTTTGATGAATTTACGGTAATAATTTGAAAAAAACGAGAAATCTCTGAAGATCTTTTTTATTTTGGGGTATTGGCCAGTCTTTTACTGTCTCCACTTTTTCATTTTGCATCTCTATTCCTTTTGGAGATATATAGCCAAGGAAAGAAATGTTGGTGCTATGGAAGATACATTTTTCAGGTTTAGCATATAGTTGTCAGGGTTTTCTCCCTGTTGTGTTTGCCATGTGCTGCTGGCAGCCATTTTACTCACCTCTCTTCCTGACTATGGTGCATTGTGGGGGATGCTGCTCAATTCCTGCACTTCCTTTTATGGCCAAACTGCTGTGCATCATCCATGTGAGACAGGATGTAGTCTCAGAATTGTGATGTCATCACTTATTATTTAAAGGGCCTCTGTTCAGTATGCTTTGCCTTTGCATTGTCTGAGACCTGTTTGTGAGAATTCCTGTGTATTACCTGGCTGTCTGACGTCCTTCCTGGTTCCTGATCCCTGGCTTGTTCCTGACTCTGCTGTTTTCCTTATTCCTGATTCCGGCTCGTCTGACTATTCGCTTTGGCTCCTGACTCGGCTCGGCTGACTACCAGCTCTGGTTTTGATTCCTGGCTTGTTATTTGACTTGTGGACTTTTTTATTATTTTTTGCTATTAATAAAGGTGTGATTATTTTTGCACTTCTCGTCTCAGTCCGATTCTTGGCACCCTGACATTACGCAAAGGCCATGAATCCTGATAGTGCTAATAATCCACCTTTACCTGCCATCATTTCCAGGATGGATGTACAGGATCACCGCTTGGATCAATTTGCACTAGCCCTGCAAACCCTGCTGACTTACACTGCACATTTGGACCAAAGTTTCCCGCAAGTTATGGCTGCTCCTCACTCGACAATTCTGGTGGCCAGGTCTTTGTTGTGATGTTGCTGTGTATGTTGCCTCATGCTCAGTTTGTGCACAGAATAAGACTCCTCGACGTCTTCCTGTGGGTCTTCTTCAACCTATTGCTAATGGTGAGCGTCCTTGGACACATCTTTCCATGGACTTCATTGTCGAGCTCCCTGTTTCCAATGGCAATACTGTTATCCTTATGGTGGTTGACCGTTTTTCTAAAATGCCACATTGCATTCCCTTGATTAAGCTGCCTACCGATCAGGAGCTTGCTTCAATTTTTGCCCGGGAGGTCTTCCGTTTACATGGGTTACCCAAGGAGATAGTGTCGGACCGGGGTAGCCAGTTTGTCTCCAGATTTTGTCATTCCTTTTGTGCTCAAATGGGGATCCAGCTTTCCTTCTCCTCGGCATATCACCCTCAATCCAATGGGGCTGTGGAACGGTCTAATCAAGCTCTGGAACAGTTCCTCCGTTGCTATGTCTCAGATCACCACAATAATTGTTCTGAACTGTTCCCTTGGGCAGAGTTTGCTCGTAATAGTGCTATTAATGCTTCCTCCAAGATATCCCCGTTCATGGCGAATTATGGGTTTCAACCATCCTTGTTGCCCGATTCATTCATGTCTCAGGATATTCCGGCTTTGGAGGAGCATCTCCGGCAACTCCGTTCCACGTGGGTGCAGATTCAGGATTGCCTTTATCGTTCTTTTTTGTTCCTGAGAATCTTCTAACTAAACTTTTGCACACTTACCACTATCCTAAAGCCGCAGGTCACCCAGGCAAGAACCAAATGATTTGGTCTGTCACTCGACAATTCTGGTGGCCAGGTCTTTGTTGTGATGTTGCTGTGTATGTTGCCTCATGCTCAGTTTGTGCACAGAATAAGACTCCTCGACGTCTTCCTGTGGGTCTTCTTCAACCTATTGCTAATGGTGAGCGTCCTTGGACACATCTTTCCATGGACTTCATTGTCGAGCTCCCTGTTTCCAATGGCAATACTGTTATCCTTATGGTGGTTGACCGTTTTTCTAAAATGCCACATTGCATTCCCTTGATTAAGCTGCCTACCGATCAGGAGCTTGCTTCAATTTTTGCCCGAGAGGTCTTCCGTTTACATGGGTTACCCAAGGAGATAGTGTCGGACCGGGGTAGCCAGTTTGTCTCCAGATTTTGTCATTCCTTTTGTGCTCAAATGGGGATCCAGCTTTCCTTCTCCTCGGCATATCACCCTCAATCCAATGGGGCTGTGGAACGGTCTAATCAAGCTCTGGAACAGTTCCTCCGTTGCTATGTCTCAGATCACCACAATAATTGTTCTGAACTGTTCCCTTGGGCAGAGTTTGCTCGTAATAGTGCTATTAATGCTTCCTCCAAGATATCCCCGTACATGGCGAATTATGGGTTTCAACCATCCTTGTTGCCCGATTCATTCATGTCTCAGGATATTCCGGCTTTGGAGGAGCATCTCCGGCAACTCCGTTCCACGTGGGTGCAGATTCAGGATTGCCTTTATCGTTCTATGCAGCGCCAAACGTTCCAGGCTGATCGTAGGCGTCTGCCCGCACCTTCCTACCAGGTTGGTGAGAGAGTTTGGCTGTCCTCCCGCAACTTGAACCTTCGTGTGCCTTCCAATAAATTGGCTCCCCGTTATGTTGGTCCTTTTCGAATACTCCGACGGGTTAATCCTGTGGCCTACACTCTTGACCTTCCTCCTGCTATGCGCATCTCCAATGTTTTTCATGTCTCCCTCTTGAAACCATTTGTTTGTAATCAGTTTACTACTGTGTTGCCTCGTCCCCATTCTATACTTGTTGACAACCATGAGGAGTATGAGGTCAGCAGCATTATTGACTCTCATATGTCCAGGGGCCGTGTACAGTATTTGGTTCACTGGAGAGGCTACAGTCCGGAGGAGCGTTCTTGGGTTCCCTCCTCTGATGTTCATGCTCCCGCCCTCCTTCGTGCCTTCCATGCCCGTTTCCCCAATAAGCCTTTTGTCCTCCCGTGGGGGAGGGGTCGTTGAGGGGAGGGTACTGTCAGGGTTCTCTCCCTGTTGTGTTTGCCATGTGCTGCTGGCAGCCATTTTACTCACCTCTCTTCCTGACTATGGTGCATTGTGGGGGATGCTGCTCAATTCCTGCACTTCCTTTTATGGCCAAACTGCTGTGCATCATCCATGTGAGACAGGATGCAGTCTCAGAATTGTGATGTCATCACTTATTATTTAAAGGGCCTCTGTTCTGTATGCATTGCCTTTGCGTTGTCTGAGACCTGTTTGTGAGAGTTCCTGTGTATTACCTGGCTGTCTGACGTCCTTCCTGGTTCCTGATCCCTGGCTTGTTCCTGACTCTGCTGTTTTCCTTATTCCTGATTCCGGCTCGTCTGACTATTCGCTTTGGCTCCTGACTCGGCTTGTCTGACTACCAGCTCTGGTTTTGATTCCTGGCTTGTTATTTGACTTGTGGACTTTTTATTATTTTTTGCTATTAATAAAGGTGTGATTATTTTTGAACTTCTCGTCTCAGTCTGATTCCTGGCACCCAGACAAAAGTTTGTGTACCCTGAGTCTTGAGAGAACCCAGCGTACATGTTTGATGTGTTCTTCCTTTTATTTTGAATATACAAGGATATCGAGATAGACTATTATACATACATCAAGCAAGTCCTGGAAGACGTCGATTATAAAATGCTGGAATGTGGCTGGGGCGTTGCACAGGCCAAACAGCATTACAAGGTATTCGAACAAACCGTACCTGGTCCTGAATGCTGTTAGCCACTCGTCGCCCTCTCTTATGCGAATGAGGTTCTATGCACCTCTGAGGTCGAGTTTCGAGAAAATGGTTGCTTCTGATAATATTTCAATTAGTTCCGGGATCAAGGGTAGGTGGGTATCTGTTCTTGATTGTTCGCTTATTAAGCTTGCGGTAGTCGATTATAGGACGAAGGGTATCGTCTTTGTTTTTGACAAAAAACATACCTGCTCCGGCGGGAGATGTAGAAGTTCTAATGAACCCCTTCCTTAGATTTTCCTCTAGATAGGTCTTTAGATGTTCCAGTTCTGGTTGGCTTAACGGGTATAAATGTCCGAATGGGATTGTAGCCCCTGGTAGTAATTGGATCGGACAGTCATATGAGCGGTGTGGTGGAAGACTTTCTGCCTCTGTCTTACTGAAGACATCTGCAAAATCTCTGTATGGTTTAGGTAAAAATTTGTCATCTGGGACTTCCGGTGGGCGGCATTTGAAGATGGCCACTGAATCCTAGGGCTCTGTGCACTTTGGGGGGAAAAGTGACCATATACTTAGCCATCCTCACATCCCTTGGCAAAATTTGTACTCGGGAACTAACTTGGATCAAGGAACACCACCCCTTGGCCGCCGAGAAGCAAGTTAAAAGAGGAAAAGGACGTTTGGCGTTGTGGCGGGCTTTTTACTGCCAAGTTGTATATAATTGTCCCTTTACAATGGAAACATGTACCGCTGGAGGACTGGGCACGATCACCCTGACACTGGCTCAAAGTAAACCACTAGGCCAGCAGAATTACAAATGTAACCCAGTGCTAAATAAAATGGAGCACGTCACTTTTAGCCTCATCAATGTCTTCACGCCGCTGTTTGATTCCCTAACTGTAACTATGAGGGATCTTCTTAATTAAATTCAAGCGCTCCGTGCAACAGATCACGTCAAAGTTTTACCTATAGACCTGACAATGTATCAGTCGGACTCCCCATCAAAGCCGGATACAGAGACCCTCCCAGCATCAGACATTTTGGAATCTGACAGGCCGCTGCAAAAGAAAGATTGCTGTGCAACATATCCTTCTGTACTGGCTGCATTAAACCCATATGTCTCACTTGAAGCAACGATAGAAACAAAAACAAACACCTTAAGTAGGGCGAAATACCCCCAATATAGCCCCATGAAAGCTGGACGTGCCTTGGGATTCTTTGCAGGTGGTGAAACCACTGCCTGTAATGGATCTGCAAGCTCTATCGTACTGCGGTCTCAATCATGCACCTATATTGCTAGTGTCCCACTTAACCGCAGCTCCACACTTAAACAGTCTTACAAGCATGATGCCGGTTTAAAATCAGCAGGTGAGCTTTACTTACCGAAGATGGGAGTGGGGTGATGACACACACCAGGACAGTGTAAACTAGCTCAGGAAAGCATACCCCCACTTGTGTGACATGGACTTTCAAGTATTGCATTCTGGTCATTGGGGACTTCCAAATGAGTCTAGCTTATAGAAAATCTTTTGAACGGTTTATATCAGTTTGATCAGTTTTTGTTGTTTTTGTTTGTTTTTGCTTTTGTCAGATTGTTTTTTTTTTTTTTTTTTATATGCCCAATATGCCGACTGCTGCTGAATTGTGATATAATCGTGTCCAACTCGCCTAAACAGTATAGAAATACCTACTAGCATATTTGCACTGCCTTTTAAAAGCCAGCAGATCGGGGTGGTAATGGATTGAGGGGCTGCAGGGTACTACAAAAGGCAGCGTATAAAATCTAACAGTAGTCCACCTGATATGACACTACCAACAGTATGGATGGAACTTCTCTGGGCCAGTTTTACCATCTGTTCAGGTTTTTGTGTATGGACACGCTATAAAGCTAAACAACTTTGTGAGGATCTTATACTGCATTATGAAAGAGCAGAACTACCTCATTCGACAGCATGATATCAAAAATACCTGCTCTGATGTTGTAATAGTATGGACACTTTACTTATAAATAGCTCAGAACTGACTCTAAGGACTCACTGAAGCAGGTGCCTTTGCATATATTAGTGTATCAATATCAAAGTCACTCTATTCGATTGGCTTACTCCATATCTTTATATAGAAAATTGAAGTTCACATATAGATTTGATATTCGTAATTTTACTATTTTATAGATTGTCACTTTTTTAGTTTCCCTGACAAATCACTCAATTTATTCTTTAAATTTTTGCTAGAGTTAAAATTTGATTCATGCTTGTACTGGTTCCTGTCATTCCTCCCCTTGTTAAGACTTTTTTTTATTTTACCAGCTATATCTGCAGGGAGAAAGACACGGATTTCTGCATTCCAACTCCTTACAGATGTACAGATCGTTAATCTGTGAGAACCTCTAGTGGTCATTGCAGTATTGCATCTCACCTTCTTTAGTTCAGCTTGCAGCAACTGATTATAAGAATATGCTCATCCCGACATTTGTATGGAAACAGATGTGCTTCATCTCCTTTTAGGTATCATCTAATGCTCTTCTTACTTCTAAATGTCTACAAATCCCCTCTTAGTCTTCCACACTACACATATATAGGAAAACCCTACTTCATACTGTATCTATATAGGAAAATCCTAGTATAGCAACACTCACATAGGTTTGGCCAAGCTTTTTACGCCACATCCTGGAGTAAATGTCTTCACACAATATTTCTATAATATTTTTATAATCGCCACCTTTCAAGACTTTAGCTGGTTTCTTTATTTTTGTCTTTGTTTTTAAGTTACTGTGTTTCTAAGGAACAAAATCCCAATAATGTGGCACATACACATCAATGCTGGTAGGTTTCACAATAAGTGGACGATCCTTATAATCAGCATTTTAATTGCAGCTACTATATGAACATTTATTTGTCAGCATATGTTGCATGTAATCCTAAATAGTTTTAGTGTTTTTTTTTTTTTTGTTTTTTTTTTTTTTGTTTGGTTCAGTTCTGTTGATAATAAATTTTTTTAGAGATATGGGTGTAGCACAAGATGACAATGGAACAGGCTTTATGTTCCTCTCAATGCATAATGTTCTTTTAACTTTTTCAAAAATATGCTAATATTTTGATGCTAAGAATGTAGCACTCAATTTGGAACTCTGACTAACCTTTTTCTGTGTGACTTTACCTTATGTGCATGTAGATGTATTGCCTTGTACCTGTGTCTCTTCAATAAAAATAATTATTTAAAAAAAAAAAAAAAAATCGTCATCTGGAAGAGAATGCAGGAGGAGATGTTGAGGAAAACAAGTATTGTTACAGTATGTGGAGTTAAAGCATACCTGAGAAGATGACCAGTTTATGGATGGTTCATGTTGCTGAAGCCAGGCAATACCTAAGACGACAGAGAAATGAGGAGAAGGCAATACATCGAAAGTGATAAACTCAGTGTGACCTTTGTCTGAAATGACAAGCAATGGAACAGTGTGATGAATGATTGGACTGTTAAGGATGGTGGAACCGTCAATAACACGAATTACAAGAGGAGTTTTCTTTAACACAATAGGAATTTTATTAATGGTAACAGTATTGGAATCTATGAAATTGCCAAAAGCTCCAGAGTCGATGATAGCTTCAGTTTTCAGTCTTTTGTGGTCCCACTGCAAAAGGAGAGATAGTTTACAGTAAGTTGTTTTATTATTTATAAGTTGAGATGAATGTTTATAGTGGACTTACTTTTCTTGTTCTTCTGCAGAATGGGGCATTCATTAACGGTATGTGATGGATTCGCACAATCCATGCAAAGATTTTTATTTTTTCTTCTGAATCTCTCTTCTGGTGTTATCGGTTCTCTTACAATGCCAATCTCCATAGGGACTACTTGGTTTGTAGTTGTAAGGGGTTGAAGGGAAAAACCGGAAGGATGACTCCTAGTATGAGTTTCAGAGTAGTACCGCTCTGATCTCCTTTCGCGTAATCTCCTATCAATCTGAGTAGAGACTCTCATCAATGCCTCCAGGGTTTTGGGTAAGTCTATTCGAGCTAGCTCATCCTTCAAATTCTCTGCGAGTCCCAACCGGAACTGATTACGTAGAGCTATAGGGTTCCATAAGGAATCAGTGGCATACATTTTAAATTCTGTAATGTACTCCTCAACTGGTCTCTTTCCTTGTTTCAAATTTCTCATGCTGGCTTCTGCAGGGAGTTGTATGTCTTTATCCATATATAATTCATCCAGTGAAGAAAAGAAATCATCAAGGGAGGCTAGTATAGGTTCGTCATGTTCACATAAATTATCAGCCCAGTCTCTGGGTTCGCCTCTGAGGAATGAGATAGCAGTTAATACTTTTACTCTCTCTGTGGGATAACTTTGGGGTCTCAAGTTGAAAAGCAAATGGCAAGCATTATTATATTGTCTGTATGTTTTCCTGTTTCCAGCAAATGTGTCAGGCAATGAGACTGATCTTCCTTTTGGGACAAGTTGTAAACTACTTGTGGCAAATCTGCTGGTTCCATTTTGAGGCTTAGTGTTATGTAATGGTAGGTAAATGGTTTTGTGGAACACAATTGCAGATAAGTACAAATGGGTTAAATGTATCACTTTCTGCCTTGATAACACTATCGGCTAGATTACAAGTTTTGTCGATAAAAACTTGCGGAGCTAACGCTCCTTTTTTTCCCAGCGCTCACTTTAAACAACGCTGGTATTACATGTTTTCTGAATGGCTGCGTTAGCCTCAGAAAAGTGTGCGTTGAGCAAATTTAGCGCCACTTCTACCTGTAATACCAGCGTTGCTTACGGTAGCGGTAAGCTGGCAAAACGTGCTCGTGCACGATTTCCCCATAGGAAACAATGGGGCAGAATCGGCTGAAAAAAAAACCTAACACCTGCAAAAAAGCAGCGTTCAGCTCTTAACGCAGCCCCATTGTTTCCTATGGGAAAAGACTTTCTAAGTCTACACCTAACACCCTAACATAAACCCCGAGTCTAAACACCCCTAACCTTACACTTATTAACCCCTAATCTGCCGCCCCCAACATCGCCGCCACCTACCTACAATTATTAACCCCTAATCTGCCACCCCCAACGTCACCGCTACTATATTAAATGTATTAACCCCTAAACCTAAGTCTAACCCTAACCCTAACACCCCCTAACTTAAATCTATTTTTAATAAATCTAAATAAAATTTCAATAATAAAATAAATTATTCCTATTTAAAACTAAATACTTACCTATAAAATAAACCCTAATATAGCTACAATATAACTAATAGTTACATTGTAGCTATTTTAGGATTTATATTTATTTTACAGGCAACTTTGTATTTATTTTAACTAGGTACAATAGTTATTAAATAGTTAATAACTATTTAATAGCTACCTAGTTAAAATAATTACAAAATTACCTGTAAAATAAATCCTAACCTAAGTTACAAATATACCTAACACTACACTATCAATAAATTAATTAAATAAATTAAATACAATTATCTAACATAAAATACAATTAAATAAACTAAACTATATTACAAAAAACAAACGCTAAATTACAAAAAATAAAAAAATATTACAAGAAGTTTAATCTAATTACACCTAATCTAAGCCCCCTAATTAAATAAAAAAGCCACCCAAAATAATAAAATTCCCTATCATAAACTAAATTACAAAGTATTCAGCTCTTTTATCAGCCCTTAAAAGGGCTTTTTGCGGGGCATTGCCCCAAAGTAATCAGCTCTTTTACCTGTAAAAAAAAGAAATACAATACCCCCCCCAACATTACAACCCACCACCCACACACCCCTACTCTAAAACCCACTGATCCCCCCTTAAAAAACCTAACACTACCCCATTGAAGATCACCCTACCTTGAGCCTTGTTCACCCAGCTGGGCACCGATGGGGCAGAAGAGGATATCCGGACCGGCAGAAGTCTTCATCCTATCCGGGCAGAAGAGGACATCCGGACCGGCAGACATCTTCATCCAGGCGGCATCTTCTATCTTCATCCTTCGGGAGCAGAGCGGAGCCATCTTCTATCCAGCCGACGCGGAGCCATCCTCTTCAATCGAAGTCCTAACGCAGAATGAAGGTTCCTTTAAATGATGTCATCCAAGATGGCGTCCCTCGAATTCCGATTGGCTGATAGGATTCTATCAGCCAATCGGAATTAAGGTAGGAAAAATCTGATTGGTTGATTTAATCAGCCAATCGGATTGAAGTTCAATCCGATTGGCTGATTGGATCAGCCAATAGAATGCAAGGTCTGTATTAGTTTCACCTTTTAAGTTGCATTAGTGAAATAAATGAACTTTTGCACGATATTCTAATTTTTCGAGTTTCACCTGTATAGTTGGTGCCACGGATACCGGGCTGCAAGGGTTAAACTCCCACCCCCCTACAACCTCACTGTCACGGATTCTGGGCTGCAGGGGTTGAACTCTTACCCCCATTTTTTGGTTGGAGTATAAGGTGACAGCCCAATTCAGTATTGCCTGTCCCAACCCCCCCTAGACTCAGAATGTTCGAGATTATTGCAACCTCCTGCTGTTATGTGTCTGTGCATTCAGTCTAGGTGTGAGACACAGAGCAGGAGATTACACACAGCACAGACAATAAAATGCTGAGACCTCCTGCGATTATGTGCCTTTCTGTTATTGTATGAGTAATCCATTGTCCTTTTGTGATTATAATCTTGTTTAACTAACCATTGTCTGATGTTTGTCTCATTGTATAATATTTGTTATAACTACCCCCCTTTTCTGTTGGAAATGTATACAAGCTGTGTTTTCTGTGAAATAAAGCAGTTCTTACTTCACCTGAATGCTAGTCTGTCTAGTCATTTAGGTGGGCTCCTGCTAGAATCATTTTCTTGGGCTACATAGCTGGAGTCACCTGGGAGGAAGAACAACTCGTTAGACGGAGCTACCCAGTCGGGGTAGCCGGGGTATCCGTCACAGTTGGATATTATTTTAAGAAGAGATGGAATATTCTTCTTAGTGTTGGTCATGTAAAAAATGTTGTCTGCATATATAGATAGCGTAAATTGTCTTTTACCTATTAAGACCCCTTCTAGGCAATTAATAAAAAAAAATAATGTGTACACCAATAAAGTTGGGAGTATTAGCAGTCCTGAATTTAATAAAATATAGATATGCAGTGTTACTGCAAATGATAGTAGATTGGTTGACAAATCTCAATCATAAAACTTGGGTCAATTTAGAGCATGATCTATATGAGGTTACACACTTAGGTTCTCATTGTTGGCGGGGATTAAAAAACACCATGCAATTTTAAAATTAACACCATAGTCCTAGACTTTTAATATGTGGGAATGAATATTGATTGAATATCAACATTTATCATCTAACTTTTCCCCTCTAACCCCTCTCACAGATAATGAGGTTTGTCCCCTGGATTGTGAAATATTGGTAAATTAATAAAGAAGGACCATAGATTCCTGATGGCATTTCAATTGGGAAACAAAAATAGGTCCCGCCCATGGAATTGGAAGATAGGGGTTTAGGCCCCTTAGGGCAATGGTTAGTCTTGAATCAATGCCGCTCATATATATATTACAACATTCTGATAAAAAGGAACCTGATGAGGCCCTTGACAGCTTTTGAGACTTTATGTACTTCTCCATCCCCTAATAGAAGGACCCTATCATTAATGAATTCTATATTACAGCAAGTACCACATGGTTGTATGCCATATTATATTTAAAGATGGAATGAAGAACTAAACACTGAACTAACAGGTACAGATTTAACTCATATATTCTCTAATTTTTCTAAGACATCAATTGCTATTAATATTAATATGTATGTAAAATGATTGTATTAATGGGTTGTGAACAACTAACCATTGTACCAATGTCTGATGATTTGCTTAATAAAGTCAATTTAATAACAAAAGTACTAAAACTTTAATAAGACATCAGTATACAGCTGTTTAAAAACATTCAATGTGTTTCTCAGCTCAAAGACGAGCCGTTTCATCAGCCTGCCTATTTGCTCTATCCATCTATATATTACTTGTGAGTGACCCATTTTTTTTTTTCTGGTTTCATAAATCATACAGTCTACACTATGAGGCACCCTTTTGTTTTTACCAAATTTTAACAGGAACTGACATCCCATCTCAATAAAACCGACTGGAAGCTTACTAAAAGCAAAGATCCAAACAGAAATCTGGTACTTCTAAGGAAATCAATTATTAAATATAGTGTATCATTTGGAACAAAGAGGCACCTCAAACTTAACATGGGTGATGTATAGGTTGTTGAGTATGCACACTTTCCGTCTTCTGTTTTGCTACCCCTTTATTTGTGCTCTCTATCATTTATTTGCTTGCATAATATTATGTTGACAGGAGTATTACTTGACTTGCCAATCAGCCAGTGTACAGATAGAGAAATCCAAGGAAATAAACTGAGAAGTCCATAACATAAACCTACTAAGAAACCTGGAAAATTGTTTTACATAGGTGTTTAATGTATTTAATATTTAGGATCCACAAAATAATATTAGTTGTCTGTTTAGCGCTTGATAGAACTGCTTTATGTTATGCAGAAAGAACAAGTGGTCTGCACATTCTTTTTCATTGCATGTAATTAAAGGGACATGAAACCCACATTTTTTCTTTCATGATTCAGATAGAGCATACAATTTTAAACAACTTTCCAATTTAATTCTATAATCAAATTTACTTTGTTCCCCTTGTATCCTTTGATGAAGGTGCAGCAATGCATTACTTGGAGGTGTCTGATCAGATTGAGAGGTCAATATGTGCTCCCACCAATCACCAGCTAGCTCCCAGTAATGCATTGCGGCTTCTGGGCCTACCTAGGTATTCTTTTCATTAAAGGATACCAAAAGAATGAAGCAAATATGATAATAGAAGTAAATTGGAAAGTTGTTTAAAATTGCATTCTCTATCTGAATCACATAATAATCAAGAAGGAACAACTTTGGGGTTCATGTCCCTTTAAGAAAGTTTCTATTTGACCTGTGCAAAGCTTTGAGTACAGCTTAACGAAAAGGCAGAACTGCATTTCATTAACCCCTGCAAAACAAATGATTAATTAATGAGGTTTATCTATAATGGTACTTAAATGTGAGCTATTCAACAAAGTAAAGCACAACAGATATTAAAAGTGGTGCATATCTGTCAGAGGTTCCACACAAAGAGGCCCATTTATCAAGCTCTGAACGGAGCTTGAGGGCCCGTGTTTCTGGCGAGTCTGAAGACTAGCCAGAAACAGCAGTTATGAAGCAGCGGTCTAAAGACCGTTGCTCCATAACCCTGTCCGCCTGCTCTGATGAGGCGGACAGGAATCGCCACAATTCAACCCGATTGACACCTCCCTGCTGGCGGCCTATTGGCGCGAGTCTGCAGGGAGCGGCGTTGCACCAGCAGCTCACAAGAGCTGCTGGTGCAATGCTGAATATGGAGAGTGTATTGCTCTCCGCATTCAGCGATGTCTGTCGGACCTGATCCACACTGTCGGATCAGGTCCGACAGACATTTTATAATTCGGCCTCATAGCCTCTATTCCATAAACATCCAAATCCAATGAGACCTCAGCTTTCCCCAACTCTTCATAATTCACACATTTATTGAGACACCAAGGTGCAAAAAAAGTGGATTATGATGAGCTCTCACTGTTGCTATGATAGCTCTCATGTGAAGGTGCTAAGGAGGGACAGTATTTATTTTACAAGCATTTAACCCCTAATGCTCAGAGTGTATTTCTTGTTTATAACATTTGTGTTAAAAATACCTCACAAACAATGTTATATAATTATACAAAATATTTTTTTATACTTTTTATTTCTGAGTGGCAGAAAATTGTGCTAGGGAATCAGGGTGTACTGACAGCACTAACAAAATACCTGCAATATTTAAAAAAAATACCATGGGGGGTAGTTATCAAGCCGTCAACCTCAAATACGCTGGAATTCCGCAGCGTATTTGTGGCGAGGCTGATTCGCCTTAGTTATCAAAGGCTCGAGACCGGCAAAAGTAGAATTTTGTGACGTAAACTTCGATCCGCCGGACTCAGTCCGACACAGATCGATTCTTACGTCACTCCAGATGTTCCGCACACAAGTGCGGCACAATCTCACTACTTTTGCTAGTTATCAAATGACTAGCAGGTACGCTCGGCACTTTTACGGCCCAGCGTACCTGGTTTTCAAATCGCCACCCCTGGAGGCGGCGGATCCCATAGGAATCAATGGGAGTCTGACCATAGCGAAAGTACAAGTTCGCTGTTGACAGACATCCCATTGATTTCTATGGGAGATGTCTGAACCTAACACCCTAACATGTACCCCGAGTCTAAACACCCCTAATCTGTCCCCCCTACACCGCCGCAACTAAATAAAGTTATTACCCCCTAAACCGCCGCTCCCGGAGCCCACCGCAACTATAATAAATGTATTAACCCCTAAACCGCCGCTCCGTGAACCCGCCGCAACCAATATTAAACTTATTAACCCCTAATCTGCCCCCCCTACACCGTCGCCACCTATAATAAATTTATTAACCCCTATCCTGCCCCCCAGTACGCTGCCGCCACTGTAATAAAATTATTAACCCCTAAACCTAAGTCTAACACTAACCCTAACGCCCCCCTAACTTAAATATTAATTAAATAAATCTAAATAATATTTCTATTATTAACTAAATTAATCCTATTTAAAACTAAATACCTTTAAAATAAACCCTAATATAGCTACAATATAAATAATAATTATATTGTAGCTATCTTAGGATTTATTTTTATTTTACAGGCAACTTTCAATTTATTTTAACTAGGTACAATAGCTATTAAATAGTTATTAACTATTTAATAGCTTACCTAGCTAAAATAAACTGAAATTTACCTGTAAAATAAATCCTAACCTAAGTTATAATTACACCTAACACTACACTATACTTTAATAAATTATTCCTATTTAAAACTAAATACTTACCTGTAAAATAAACCCTAATATAGCTACAATATAAATAATAATTATATTGTAGCTATCTTAGGATTTATATTTATTTTACAGGTAACTTTGTATTTATTTTAGCTAGTTAGAATAGTTATTAAATAGTTATTAACTATTTAATAACTACCTAGCTAAAAGAAATACAAAATTACCTGTAAAATAAATCCTAACCTAAGTTACAATTAAACCTAATACTACACTATCATTAAATTAATTAAATAAACTACCTACAATAAGTTACAAAAAATAAAAAAATAATTTACAAACATTTTAAAAAAATTACAACAATTTTAAGCTACTTACACCTAATCTAAGCCCCCTAATAAAATAACAAACCCCCCCAAAATAAAAAAATGCCCTACCCTATTCTAAATTAAATAAAGTTCAAAGCTCTTTTACCTTACCAGCCCTTAAAAGGGCCATTTGTGGGGGCATGCCCCAAAAAGTTCAGCTCTTTTGCCCGGATCGAAGACTTCTTCAGCGCCGCCTGGATGATGACTTCATCGGATGGAAGATTTCTTCAGCGCCGCTTGGAGGATTAACTTCTTCCGCTCTGGATGTCCACTTCGGTTCCATCGCTGCTCAGCTGAGTGAAGACGACTCAAGGTAGGATGATCTTCAGGGGATTAGTGTTAGGTTTTTGTAAGGGGGGTTTGGGTTAGATTAGGGGTATGTGGGTGGTGGGTTTTAATGTTGGGGGGGTTGTATTTTTCTTTTACAGGCAAAAGAGCTGAACTTTTTGGGGCATGCCCCCACAAATGGCCCTTTTAAGGGCTGGTAAGGTAAAAGAGCTTTGAACTTAATTAATTTAGAATAGGGTAGGGCATTTTTTTTATTTTGGGGGGGTTTGTTATTTTATTAGGGGGCTTAGATTAGGTGTAAGTAGCTTAAAATTGTTGTAATATTTTTAAAATGTTTGTAAATTATTTTTTTATTTTTTGTAACTTAGCTTTTTTATTTTTTGTACTTTAGTTAGTTTATGTAATTGTATTTAATTGTAGTTATTTGTAGGTAGTTTATTTAATTAATTTAATGATAGTGTAGTATTAGGTTTAATTGTAACTTAGGTAATTTTGTATTTCTTTTAGCTAGGTAGTTATTAAATAGTTAATAACTATTTAATAACTATTCTAACTAGCTAAAATAAATACAAAGTTACCTGTAAAATAAATATAAATCCTAAGATAGCTACAATATAATTATTATTTATATTGTAGCTATATTAGGGTTTATTTTACAGGTAAGTATTTAGTTTTAAATAGGAATAATTTATTAAAGTATAGTGTAGTGTTAGGTGTAATTATAACTTAGGTTAGGATTTATTTTACAGGTAAATTTCAGTTTATTTTAGCTAGGTAAGCTATTAAATAGTTAATAACTATTTAATAGCTATTGTACCTAGTTAAAATAAATTGAAAGTTGCCTGTAAAATAAAAATAAATCCTAAGATAGCTACAATAGAATTATTATTTATATTGTAGCTATATTAGGGTTTATTTTAAAGGTATTTAGTTTTAAATAGGATTAATTTAGTTAATAATAGAAATATTATTTAGATTTATTTAATTAATATTTAAGTTAGGGGGGCGTTAGGGTTAGACTTAGGTTTAGGGGTTAATCATTTTATTACAGTGGCGGCGATGTAGTGGGGGGCAGGATAGGGGTTAATAAATTTATTATAGGTGACGACGGTGTAGGGGGGGCAGGATAGGGGTTAATAGGTTTAATATAGGTTGCGGCGAGTTCAGGGAGCGGCGGTTTAGGGGTTAAACTATTTATTTAGTTGCGGCGAGGTGCGGGATCAGCAGGATAGGGGTTAATAATTTTATTATAGAGGGCGACGGTATAGGGGGGGCAGGATAGGGGTTACTAGGTATACTGTAGGTGGCAGCGGTGTCCGGGAGCGGCGGTTTAGGGGTTAATACATTTATCAGAGTTGTGGCAGGGTCTTGGAGCGGCGGTTTAGGGGTTAATACATTTATAAGAGTTGCGGCAGGGTCTAGGAGCGGCGGTTTAGGGGTTAGTAACTTTATTTAGTTGCGGGGGGGCTCCGGGGGCGCCGGTATAGGGATAGAACAGTGTAGTTTAGTGTGAGTGCTTAGTGACAGGCTAGCAATAAAGCTGGGAAAAAGCCAAAGAGTAGCGAGATCGGATGAGTGATAACTCTCACAGTCCGCTGCTCATCGCCCCGCGGCTTTTTGACAGCTTTATTTGATAACTTAGGCGAACGTATTCAAGGTCCGCGGCGGCGAAGGTAGGCGAGCTTAGGCGGGCGTATTGGGCCGGCGAAGGCAGAAAAGTAGACGGCTTGATAACTACCCCCCATTGTGTCATCTTTTTAAGCCATCTCGCTCCATCTAATCTTTAAAAAGCCATGTGTCTCTATTGTTTAACTAATAGTATTTTAACAATTACTTTAGGGTCATGATTTACTATTTATTTACTATTTTAACTGATTGTGTAGGAACAATACTTTTTTTTAATCATAACATGTTTATTATTTGTAAAACAGAAAATGACATGAGCTTGCATATTTATGTTAAGAAAGTAAATCATGTCCCTTGCTAATGGGTTAATATAGGAGACAAATTAGCTAAAGGCCTAGGTTTCTCTGAAAGGGTGATAAACTATAAAAATGTTCTATTAAAGGGACATTCCAGCCAAAATTGGAATAAACATTGATGTATTTCACTTTTGAATAGAAGTATCTTTATAATGTAGATGTATTAGCTATAATGCTTCTAATAAAAGCTATAGCTGTTTCAAAAGTGTATTTAAGTATGCACCATGCACCAGCATTTTAAACACAGCACTTGTTTAGAGAGCCTAAGGTGCTTGTACCTTTTGGTAATGACTCAAATTGTTATTTGCTGACATGATACAAGCCCCACTGGTGCTCTGAGCAGCTGCAGTGTGTACAGTATCTCACAAAAGTGAGTACACCCCTCACATTTTTGTAAATATTTTATTATATCTTTTCATGTGACAACACTGAAGAAATGACACTTTGCTACAATGTAAAGTAGTGAGTGTACAGCCAGTATAACAGTGTAAATTTGCTGTCCCCTCAAAATAACTCAACACACAGCCATTAATGTCTAAACCGTTGGCAACAAAAGTGAGTACACCCCTAAGTGGAAATGTCCAAATTGGGCCCAATTAGCAATTTTTCCTCCCTGCTGTCATGTGACTTGTTAGTGTTACAAGGTCTCAGGTGTGAATGGGGAGCAGGTGTGTTAAATTTGGTGTTATCGCTCTCACACTCTCTCATACTGGTCACTGGAAGTTCAACATGGCACCTCATGGCAAAGAGCTCTCTGAGGATCTAAAAAAAAGAATTGTTGCTCTACATAAAGATGGCCTAGGCTATAAGAAGATTGCTAAGACCTTGAAACTGAGCTGCAGCACGGTGGGCAAGACCATATAGTGGTTTCACAGGACAGGTTCCACTCAGAACAAGCCTCGCCATGGTCGACCAAAGAAGTTGAGTGCACATGCTCAGCGTCATATCCAGAGGTTGTCTCTGGGAAATAGATGTATGAGTGCTGCCAGCATTGAAGGGGTGGGGGGTCAGCCTATCTGTGCTCAGACCATACGCCGCACACTGCATCAAATTGGTCTGCATGGCTGTTGTCCCAGAAGGAAGCCTCTTCTAAAGATGATGCACAAGAAAGCCCGCAAACAGTTTGCTGAAGACAAGCAGACTAAGGACATGGATTACTGGAACCATGTCCTGTGGTCCAATGAGACCAAGATAAACTTATTTGGTTCAGATGGTGTCAAGCATGTGTTGCGGCAACCAGGTGAGGAGTACAAAGACATGTGTCTCTTGCCTACAGTCAAACATGGTGGTGGGAGTGTCATGGTCTGGGCCTGCATGTGTGCTGCCGGCACTGGGGAGCTACGGTTCATTGAGGGAACCATGAATTCCAACATGTACTGTGACATACAAATGTACAGAATTTTCCTTTTCACATGTTAACATGTTTCAGCAAAACCATTTAAATGAATACAGGGAATAAGGAAATGCAACTGATTTCTGAAGGTTTATAGTTCACTGGGGTTGATAAATTTGACTGCCACAGCTGTGATGGCAATCAAGGACAGGATTCCACAGCATGAAAACAGAAAGTAGTTTTTTTTTTTTTTTTATAAGTTTATTTATAACCAGCAATACACATCATCAAGAAAAAAGAAAAGTAAATCACATTATAGTTAGTGCGCCACGCAGGGCCACATACAATATAACATAAAATGGTGATAGTAAAGGAGAGCATAACATCAGCGGGTATAATTATAACATTGTAGACTTTATACAACCTTAAAGTTTAGCCCGGAGTGGTTCTCTTGGTTCTGTGAATATACTACTGGGAATTTTCTCTAATCTTTTCCCTTTTTCCTTTCCCATCTTATCCCCCTTGCCCTCTTCCCTTCCCTTTTTTACCTCAGACTTTACATAACCTAATTTGAAAAACAAACATAGGATCGGGACATACTTAAATGTACCTATTCAAGGACCAGTAAACGAGAGAAAAAAAAAAAAAAAAAAAAAAAAACAAAAAAAAAAAACCCCGGCCTCTACCCTCTCTCACCCCTCTCTCCCGTAGCCCCTCAGTGCATGTCTATGCTCTGAATCTGTAGTACCCTCTTTAATACCAAGAGCTTGGAAAAAGACCTCTTAATATAAGGCCCTCAAAATAATCCGATTTATGGAACTTTTTAGTCAACATGTATTGTATAGAAATGGGGAATGTTTGAATAATCCTCAGCCAGTTATTAAAAAAGCTTTGGATTTGTCTGTTCTGTGGATTAATTATATTGTGTTGTTCGAAAATAATTTGTAATTTAAGTGCTTCAATGAATGCTCGAAATGAGGGGGCCTTTTTACTCTTCCAGTTTCTCAAAATTAGGTTGCGTACCAATAAAATTATCGTATTAATGATATCCCGATTTCGATCCTCTGTATGAAGCAAGAAAATTTTAACTGGGGTGAAAAAAGGAAAATTCAATACATGTTTATTTAACCAATAATTAATTTTCTGCCAGAATTGACATATTTTAGGGCAGGACCAAAAGCAGTGCAGTAAGTCAGCCCCCGGCCCGGAGCATTTATAACAACAACCTGAATGGCCTATATTCCATTTAGCCAGCCTCTTTGGTGAAATATAAGTGTTATTGAGGAGCTTTAAGTGCGATTCTTTCCATGTGGAACGTATAGGAGCCATGGTTATCCACAAAAAACCTTTCTTGATATTATCGTAATTACTTACTTCAAGATATTTTGACCAATGTGCTGCTAGTTGTTCTATATTTAATTGGCCTTGCTTGGCCAGAAGTATCTTATATAATAAGGAGATTGACCGCTTCCCCTGCTTATATATGTTTATAAAGTCCCCAATTTTGTCAAAATTCTCTGACCAAGTACCAGACTTTAATTTTTTATTAATAAAGTGCCGGACTTGCAAGTATGCATAGAAGTCTTTATTAGATATGTTATATCTAGCAACTATCTCATCAAATGTTCTTATATGGGAACTTTCATCGAGTAGTTGTATTACATTAGTTATACCTTTCTCTGCCCAGCGTTTATAGATCACATATTGTCGGCCAGGTATAAAATCAGGATTCCCCCTGATGGGCAGAAAAGAGGAGATTCGGAAGTTAATCTGGAAATGCACACATAGTTGTTGCCAGGCCTTGATCACATTATAAATGCTGTATGTTTTCTTAATATTATCCGCTAATTGTAAGTATGGATAATGTAATAATGCTTTAAGGGAAAACGGTTGTATAAGGTTCTCTTCTATTGTTAAATTTGTCAGGTAATTAGTTGATAACAACCAATCTACTCCATATCTGGCGAGGATCGCAAGATTGTAAGCCTTTATATCAGGAAATGCTAGACCCCCAGAATCTTTCAGGACTGAAAGTTTAGTTATTGAAAGCATGTGTCTTGAAGTATTCCAGAAAAATCTAGCACAAGCCTGATAAAAAGATCTAACGTCCCGATCTTTAACATATAGTGGGAGATTATTCATTATATAAATTATTTGAGGGAAAGCAATGGTTTTAATCATCATTATTTTAGCAGTGAGGGAAATCGGAAAGAAAGACCATTGACGCAACTTCGCAATTATCTTAGAGAAACACGGTGTATAATTCAATTCGTACCACATATTCGGGTCTCTGTGTAGAATGATTCCTAAGTATCTAAAACTCTCTACTTCCTTCAATTCGTGCAGCTTCAGACTATCTTTATTTTTATAGATCCATAAAATCTCAGTTTTTGAGGTATTAATCTTGTACCCTGAAATAGCCCCGAATAAGTGTAGTGACTTCAAAGCTATAGGTATATTAACACTGGTGTTTTCAAAGTATAGTAGTAAGTCATCGGCATATAATGATAACACACATTTTTGCTTCCCAAATTCTATTCCTTTCAATTCTTGTCTCAGATAAATTGCTAAAGGCTCCACGGCTATATTGAAAAGGAGAGGGGAGAGGGGGCATCCCTGCCGCGTCCCTCTCTCTAACCTAAAAAAGGTAGATTGGCTGTTATTGATCATGATTGCTGATATCGGGTAGTTATATAACAGACGGATAAAATTCATCAGCTTACCACTGAAGCCGAAGTTAGTTAAGGCATTAAATAGATGTTCCCATATTATAGAGTCAAAGGCCTTCTCGGCGTCAACCATCATCATCGCAAGGTCAAATTTAGGTATAATTTTATCCCGCAAGCGCCTATTCCAAAAATATTCCAGGATCATATAGGTTTTCCTAATATTCTTTGTGGAAGATCTGTTTATCATAAAACCTGCTTGATCTGGATGTATAATTTCTTGTAAAGATGTTTTTAAACGATTAGCAATTATAGAGGTAAGCAATTTATAATCTATATTTAGCAAAGAAATTGGTCTATATGACCCTGGGTCTAATGGGTTCTTATCTTTTTTGAGGATAAGCGTGATGATTGACGCCGAGAAGAACCGTGACATTGTTCTTCCGTCCATATAATATTCATTAAACAGACATGTTAACATAGGTCCAATTTCTGATTTGAGTATTCGGTAGAATTCCGCGGGTAATTGGTCTGGACCGGGGGCTTTCCCTAGTTTAGCTTCCTCTATGGCTTTTAAAACTTCATCCATGGAGATAGGCTCATTAATTAAGGCGACCTGTTCTATCGTAACCCTAGGACAGGAAATATTCTCCCAAAAAAGTGTATTACTATGAGGGTCTATCACTTTAGCAGTATATATATTTTTAAAATAATCTAGAAAAATTTTTTGAATATCACTAGGTTGTGTATAGCATTGATCTCCCATACCAATTTTTTCAATTATATTATTCTTTTTCCTTGCCCTGTCTAACCTTGCGAGGTGTTTGGCAGACCTCCCATAGTGTCCCGCATAGCGTGCATTCATTCTAATCTCCTCTTTATTTATTTTAGTAGAGAGGAACAGATCTCTATTTTGTCTTGCTACCTTGTATTTATTCCAATATTTTCTAAGTGGGGTATTTATATATTTTTGATATGCCCTAGTCACTGTATTGGCCAGCTGTAATTCTCGTGCCTTGAATTTCTTTTTGGTCAGTATCATGTAGGCTTTTATCTCCCCTCTCAAAAATGCTTTTGCAGCCTCCCAGAAGACCTCCAGTCTATCTATATAGTCTTTATTATTAATACTGTATTCTCTCCATTTATTTTTAAGCCAATTATGGAACGGGATATTATTTATCATATGTTTTGGGAAGTAAAAATTATTCATGACTCTTTGGCCTATCTGGGCGCTTATTACTAACGATATGGGGGAGTGGTCTGAAAGTACTATGTCATGTATATCTGACTCAGTATCATCTCTTAGGAGGGAGTTCGAAACTAGAAAAAGGTCAATCCTTGAGAAGGATCTATATACCCTGGACTCGCATGTATATAACTTGCTATCCGGGTGTTGAATGCGCCATATATCATGAAGTTTTACATTTTTACATACTTGTGAGAAAATCTTAGATTTCTGAGGTGCCGGGCAAGTCTGTTTAGGTGAAAATCTATCTAATATGGAATTTGGTGTAAGGTTGAGATCGCCAGCTAATATTATGTTCTGATTTGTGCATAGACACAATTTAGCAGTGAGATTTTCCCAAAAAATGTGGTCTATCTTGTTGGGGCCATATACATTACACATTGTATAATTGACCTTCGCTACTTCAATTGAGAGAATTATCCATCTATCATTTATATCTATGCGAGATTCCAATATATTATACTCAAAACTTTTATTGAATAAAAACGCAACCCCTCTTTTCCTTTTAGAACAGTCTGAAGAAATGACTTGGCCAACCCAATTACACTTAAGCTTGTCTGCTTCTGATTTTTTCAAATGTGTCTCTTGTAATAATACAATGTCTGGACGTAACTTTGCTAAGTGTTTAATAATCTGTTTCCTTTTTTTTGGTGATGTTATTCCCCCTATGTTCCAAGAAATAATCTTAATTTTCTTCATAATCTATATATAGTTAACTACCGGCCGCTAAAGTGGAGGTTGAGGGAGAGAGAGAGGAGAGGGGGAGGGGAGAGGAGAAAAGAAAAAAAAGAAAAAAAAAAAAAAAAAAAAAAAAAAAAAAACCAACACACATTTCTCGTCTACACTCCCATCAGTAGTAGATATAATGAGCGTACATTTGTCCTTTGCATAAAATTCTAATATAACATGATCCAACTCTTCATGCATAAAAAAAGAGAAAAACAAGAAGGTGCGGTGGAAGACAAATGGAAAAAAAAAACAAACTAAAAACATTCAGATCCATAAAGCATTAATACTTGTAAAAGATATGTTCTCCCGATAGGAGACTAGAGTGCCCTTACTTTTTTACAATATTCTCTTGCCTCTGTCTCATTGGTTATATTCACATTGCCCTCTGCTTCTTCAACAACAATTCTTGCTGGGTATAATAGTTTAGCTTTGAAACCTGCATTAATTAATCTGGTGCAAAACGGGGCCAACTCTTTCCTTCTGTAAGTGGTTTCGCTAGAATAATCTTGAAAGATTAATATTTTGGTTTGACCTATATAGAGATTTCCCATTTTCCTATAAGATCTTAATATATTTATCTTATCTTGGTAATTTAAGTATTTGACCATCACTGGTCTATTATAATTTTGGTCTTTTTTGTCATCGCTACCTTTGCCCAGCCTATGTGCCCTTTCCACTAAGATTGGGGGATTGTTTGGTAGTATACCTAGCGCTGTGGGAAGTGTGATACTGGCAAAGATTATCAAATCCGTGAACTCACCGTTATCCGGGAGGCCAATAATTTTCAAGTTATTTCGGCGTGAACGGTCTTCTAGTTCAAAGATTTTATCTTGCAGTTTTTTTAATGTTTTATTATTATCCTCTATGTTTTGCTCTTGTTTATATATTAAATCCTCATTTGTTGACACTCTGTTTTCAAGTTCCGTCAGCCTACTTGAAAATTGTTTAAACTCTGTCATTATGTTAGACATTTGTGACTTAAGTAGTTCAAATTGAGGAAGAAAAATTTCAGAAATCTGAGTTATAAGTGGTTGTGTATCTATTTTGTGCATTAGTGCTTCATTGGGATTTTCTAATTGAGTTTCGGATGTACGTGCCTTCCTATCTTTCTGTTTGGGTGGCATGGCCGGGGAACTAGCTTTAGTATTAGTGATATATCTATCCATGTAGCATAGAATATTACCTCCACCTCTCTTTTCTTTTCTCTTTCTTTCTCTTTTCTTTTCTTTCTTTCTTTTTAAGTGAATTCTAGATGAATCTATACAAAATTTACAAAACCCTTGTAGTGAATATTGTGCAATATGTGACAACTGGAAATCTATCTACGTTGTCAAATTTATTTATCAAAAAATAAAAAAGAGGAAAAAGGAAAAACCAGAGCGAGCAGCTCTAATAGCGTGAAGAAGAAAAAAAATGAAAAAATAAAAAATAACTTAGTGTAGCTTTATAGTGTAAATTGTGAAGTATAAGACAACTAGGAATCTATCTGTGTTGTCTAGTGTATCTATCTAAAACAAATAAAGGGCCAACAGCTCTGGCACCGTGTATCAAACGTGTATCAAAAATAGTAAACTTAGTGCAGCTTGGTCCACCGTGGCATGCCACTCTTAACTATTTTAATTTGAGAGAATCCAGGACACCTTTGCTAGGTGCACAACCCTAGCACAATAACTTTCTGCTACAGCGTGCAGGGGATAATACCCAGGTAGGAGCAGGTATAATAAAAACCACAAGCGTATAGTGTGCTTAAATTGTTTACAATTCGATTGCTTATACTTCTGCAAAAAAAACGCACTTTTGTTTTGTTTCACCCATCTTATAGAAAAAAATTTTTTTTAACCCTTACATAGCATTTATTGATAGGTGGCAACTCCTTTGTGGGTCTTTGTTCACATATACATTCAGCAGGTCTTATGCTAGACAGTTGCTTATGCTAGATATCAAAAATCCTCACACTGCTATTCAATATTAAACAACAACAATCTCAGCTCCTGGAGTTAAATGATATCAGGGAGAAAGACCATAGTACACATAACTTGAATAAATTAATGTGAAAAGCTGTTATTTTCTAAAATCCATTTTTCCTCAACCTAGTACACAAAGTTCTTGAACATCTATCATTAGATATAGATGCCTTCTGGCTGTAACTTGACAGGTCCGCGTTGGAATACCTTATAGGGGGGAGAGGGCCTGGAGTTCACAGTACCATAAGATATTATAATTTTACACACAGTCAAATCCCCTCACAGCCAGAACGATATGTCAATTCCCCTCACAGCCAGAACGGTATGTCATAATAACAAATAGATATACTTGCAATAACGGTGGCAGACTTCTTGCTTCTTGGCCGTCACTTACACTTTCTCCCGGCTTACTCTGTGTTTAAGTGGAGTGTATAGGGCAGTGTATACGGCAGGATGCAGAGACCAACCGTCAGAAGAAAACAGGGGAAACAGGGGTAGCAGACCAGCAAATGAGGTAGAGACCTCCTCCAGGTGTTTACTTAGAGTAACTGCATATATGAGCTCCAATTCCAATGGCAACGAACTCAAATTGCCCCACGTATTCCCCACAGAGATAAGGCCATAGTAACCCTCCTGGCGGTAGTGGGTAGCGATTATATCTTTCCCATACACTCCGGCAGTGCTCAGGGTCTCAGCGTCTCAGCTCTTAAAACCTGATTAGCCTCTAATATCCTATTTCCCAGCCACTACAGGCTTCCTGCGGGCAACTCTCAGTCAGCGATCAGGAACTATGCTCCTCCTTGCTTTACTCGTCTGGCTCAAGTATCCGAGCCACCAAACTTGTTCCAAGGTTCCAGCCGTGTGCACCTAGCATCAGATGCAGTCGCCCTAGGAAGGTATGGGACCTTCAGCAACGGGCAATTCGGCTGGGGCAGTGTTTTTCACTCGAGCTACTCCAGCACCGGCGTTCACCAACCACGCGTGCTGCTAACTCCTCCCACAGGAACCGGAACCAGCCAGCCACAGAAAGTAGTTTAATTCAAGAGTGGAGCATCCTATTAAGACAACTCCAATGTTTTTTTGCTGGAGAAAGAAGGCTCCCAGTTTATTCTAAAAAAAAAGTGATTATTTTACTCACAAAGTGATTTCCACAATAAATAAATTCTACTCTTTAAAAATGTATTTGTCTAACTAAAATCCAAATCACTTATAATGAAACATCACATTCCTTAGCCAGAATCAGAGTTAACACTGAATTTTAAAAATAAATAAAAAAAATAACCAGATTTTTCTTCTCCCCAGAATCCCTAGGCAGTGTGATGTGAACCATAAGGAGCAGTGTATTGCCTAAGGGCGCTTACAAATATTGCTGCAGTGTTGCTTAATGGTAAAAATATTATTTAAAGAAGCTTAGCAACAGCATTATAAGCATGTGATAAAATATTCCAAATGGATCCAGTACTCCCAACCACACTATAAACAGCAGTATATAGATAAACTATAAAGTATAGTACAGATGCATGATAGGTACTTCCTGAATTTGAAGAATAAAATAATAAACAATAACCAAATTTGACCTAATTTATTTGTTTGCTGAAAATCCGATGAGTGCATATTATTGTTCATCTATATATACAGTATAGCTATTTTTCTTTTTGTTTATGTCTGTGTTTGTGTGTGTATCTGAGTCTATGTGAGTGTTTTGATGTCTTTGAATGTGTGTATCTCAGGAGTGTTTCTGTGTGTCTGAGTTTTTTTGAGTGTGTGTGAGTATTTCTGAGCATCTGTTAGTGAGTACATACTTCTGTGTCTCTGAGTATTTCTGTGTGTCTATGAGTATGTGTGCGTGCCTTTGAATGTTTCTGTTGGTGTGTGTCTATAAGTATGTGTGTCTGCCTTTGAATGTTTCTGTTTGTGTGTGTATATGAGTGTGTTTTCCTTTGAATGGTTTTGTTTGAAAGTGCATGAGTGTTTAAGCAGCATGTTAAGTATCCAACAATTGAACCTCTATCTATTCATATGTTTGTTTATCTGGCTCTGATACTAGCCAGTGCCTCACCAGCCACTGACCTCACCGCACATCACTGCTGGTCAGCAGGGTGACAGAGCTGGGACAGTCCCTGGTGGCTGCAGAGTGAGGCAAGATAACTCTGGAGACCTTCATATAGGTGATCAATGCCTGTCTGTTGCAGCTATACAGGGATCATCTGTGTCAGGTACAGTGTGTGTGCATAGCTTGGGTAGTTCTATACTTATATGTGATAGCAGGATTTTACAAATTGCATAACCACATTTCATAATACTGAGTTCCTGGCTACTAACTATAACTTGTTACAAATATATATGTAAATGTGAGATCTGGCTTGTAAAGTTGTCTATGTAGCTCCTCAATATTCTGGTTGCATCCAACATGACATAGTTTTCAAGACATGCAGAGCTGGAAGTATAGAAATCTGTGTGCAAAACCATAAGAAAGGTAAACTAAGTATGTGTTAATATCTCAGTGTCTTTTAACTTAAATCAAATATGAAGGTACACTTACAGTATGCACTGAAAAACAGAGGCAGGTAATGTGTTTGGGCTGGAACACTTAGAACTACATTAGGTTGGCATACAGAGGCAGATGACAACCAATGATAACTTGTCACCACAACTTGAACCAGCTATATCACTGAAAGGGTATTTTCCTTAACCCCTTAAGGACAAGTCCATTTTTCAATTTCTTTCCCTTAAGGACCAGGGCTATTTTTACATTTCTGCTGTGTTTGTGTTTAGCTGTAATTAAGGACCAGGGCTATTTTTACATTTCTGCAGTGTTTGTGTTTAGCTGTAATTATCCTCTTACTCATTTACTGTACCCACACATATTATATACCGTTTTTCTCGCCACTAAATGGACTTTCTAAAGATACCATTATTTTCATCATATCTTATAATTTACTATTAAAAATATTATAAAATATGAGGAAAAAAATGAAAAAAACACACTTTTCTGTTACACATCTACAACCACCAAAACACAACCATGTTAAATAGTTTCTAAATTTTGTCCTGAGTTTAGAAATACCCAATGTTAACATGTTCTTTGCTTTTTTGCAAGTTATAGGGCAATAAATACAAGTAGCACTTTGCTATTTCAAAACCACTTTTTTCAAAATGAGCACTAGTTACATTGGAACCCCGATATCTGTCAGGAATACCTGAATATCCCTTGAAAAGTATATATTTTGTTTTAGAAGACATCCCAAAGTATTGATCTAGGCCCATTTTGGTATATTTCATGCCACCATTTCACCGCCAAATGCGATCAAATAAAAAAAATTGTTCACTTTTTCACAAATTTTTTCACAAACTTTAGGTTTCTCACAGAAATTATTTACAACTTGTGCAATTATGGCATAAATGGTTGTAAATGTTTCTCTGGGATCCCCTTTGTTCAGAAATAGCAGACTTATATGGCTTTCGCGTTGCTTTTTGGTAATTAGAAGGCTGCTAAATGCCACTGCGCACCACACGTGTTTTATGCCCAGCAGTGAAGGGGTTAATTAGGGAGCACGTAGGGAGCTTGTAGAGTTAATTTTAGCTTTAGTGTAGTGTAGTAGACAACCCAAAGTATTGATCTAGGGCCATTTTGGTATATTTAATGCCACCATTTCACCGCCAAATGCGATCAAATTTAAAAAAAACATAAAATTTTTCGCAATTTTAGGTTTCTCACTAAAATTATTTACAAACAGCTTGTGCAATTATGGCACAAATGGTTGTAAATGGTTCTCTGGGATCCCCTTTGTTCAGAAATAGCAGACATATATGACTTTGGCAATGCTTTTTGGTAATTAGAAGGCAGCTAAATGCCGCTGCACATCACACGTGTATTATGTCTAGCAGTGAAGGGGTTAATTAGGGATCTTGTAGGGAGCTTGCAGGGTTAATTTTAGCTTTAGTGTAGAGATCAGCCTCCCACCTGACACATCAGACCCCCTGATCCCTCCCAAACAGCTCTCTTCCCTCCCACACCCCACAATTGTTCCCATCTTAAGTACTGGCAGAAAGTCTGCCAGTACTAAAATAAAAGGTATCTTTTATTTATTTTTTTAGCATATTTACATATGCTGCGGTGTAGGATCCCTCTTAGCCCCAAACCTCCCTGATCCCCCCCAAACAGCTCTCTAACACCCCCCCCCTCTACATTATTGGGAGCCATCTTGGGTACTGGCAGCTGTCTGCCATAGTGCAGAATTGTATAACATTATCTTAGCAGCAGCTTTATGAAACGAAAGCATTTCCTGATATTTTATTTCAAAGTTGGACTCCGCTCAAGGTTCTACTGAGTGGGTCTTGTTGTTCAAAAGCACTTTGCGGGCGCGCTGTCTAGTCATAGTCCGCCCAGTCGTGCAATTGAAGTGAATGTAGCTCACTCCCGCTACCAGATCAGAGAGGGAGCAAGCTATTCACTTCAATGGCGCAACCGGGCGGGCTGTGACTAGACAGCGTGCCCGCAAATCGCTTTTGAACAACAAGACTCGCTTGCTTCATTCTCTTGGTATCCTTTATTGATAGACTTACCATAATTTTTAGAGGTGAAACTGGGACCACCTGGCACTGTGCCAGTGGTTGTGTGGTCAGGGGCGTGGTTAAGGGGGTGGGGCGATTGTCGACCAGAAGTAATTTTAAAAAAAACTCACAAATGCATCATTTAAGTTCTTTAAAAATAGGCTCTGACTGAAATGGAAGGTATTAATAAGTGGCACTAGATCATTCAGTTATATGAAAGTAGTTAGGGTTGGAAAAGTCAGAAGTTAAAGGAGAAACTACTCAGATGGTGAGGATATGGCTATGCAAATTAGTATTTCTACATATATAGAGGAATTATATTATATTGAATAATATACATGTTGGCATCTGTGTTTGCAGTGTTAATTGTCATTAGTCTGACTAATGCAACAGCATCATGCACATAAGGAGACACATACAGGCAATTGTACAGGGATGGAGGTAGGTACTGTGATATGGAAGCATTAAACTGCTGGTCTGTGTTCATGACCAGATTTTAGTAATAAAACTGAATGAACAGTCAGTAGTTGAAGAGCAGGGGCAGAATGCTCATTGATGGGAGGCTACTGCTTGGCCAGTCTGGGGCATAACTAAAGAAAATTTAGGCCCCATAGCAAAATGTAAAAAACTGAGCTCCTCCTTTACACCCTTCCCTTTTATTTTTCACCCATATAAAAGTAGTCATTTGATCTGTTGCACTTGAATGCTTCATTTGGGGGGACATTTTTAAATCTCTATTAAACCTCTCTGCGTCTGCTGTATAATAGAGCGAGAAGAGACAGAAAAATATGTCTAATGCTGCTCCCTAGAGCTTTGGGAGGGATAACAACTACATTCCTCTCATCTTAATCGATAAGCCTATAGTAACTAGAAGTCATTAGTGGTTAATGGTTGTGGTTGAGAGGTCAGCGCTAGTCTAGTGATGGGAGGTTAGAGTAGAAGCAGTCGGTAGTGAATTATAACTATTCACAAAGTATTCATGGTAAGCACTGACCCAAACAGTGAAAAGATTAGGATTTCACCATTTACTGATGGGAGTTGGAGACTGTATCAGTAAAATAAGAGTCTAGTTTTAGGAAATTAAGTGAAGTAATTGTTGCTTCCATAAATAAATACCAGTACTGGATAATACTACACCAAGATCCCAGTTGGTTGCATTTATTATTTTATTTCCTAGTTTCAACGGGTCAGTCCTTATTAGACTATGACCCAAATGAATGATATTCACTGCTTGTGGCACAATGATGACTGCCGATTCTGATTTTACCAATTTACCGAACCGATTATGCTGACTCTGAGGGAATCATGGTAGTGTGTACGGGAGGTAGCTTGGATATTCCTGGTTTTATTCGCTCCTGTTCTGCCCTGTGTGCCTTGGTGCCACGGTTATGATTAACTCTTTCCTGGTCCTGCTTTGCTTCCGTTACTGACTCGCTCCCTGTCCTGGTTTAGTCTTTTCTTCAATGATTATTACCAGTTCCTTATAGCCCCGGTTCTGCCCTGCACTGTCAGTGTTTTGACAAATGACACCTTAAATTCCTCTCACGGCAGCGCGTTTTTGGATTGAATGAATAAAGCTATTTGGGCATGTCACTGAGTGTGGCTTTCAATTGGAGGGTTGCGTGGTACTTGCAATTAATTTTGAGTTTAGAGGGGGCATTCGGGGGCCTACACAGTATAGCATTTTGTGATAATACTGCCCATGAAAAAAACAGCTTTTGCATTGCCGGTATTTGTAATGCCGGCACTGGCTGGGACAGAATGAACAATCGGGTGGGACACTGGGACAGCGCCTCCAAACAGGGACAATCCCAGTCAAACTGGGATGTCTGGTAAGTCTATTTATTGATTATGCACTACTGGGAGCTACTTGCAGAACACATCAGTAAACACATGGCAAAATTAATATATGTTCAGCCACCAATCAGCAGCTAACTCCCAGCTCCTGAGCCTACCTAGGTATGTTTTTTAACAAAGGATACAAAAATGGCATGCTCTGTATGAATTATGAAACAAAATGTCTGTGTTTCATGTTCCTTTAATATTAAAGGCTACGTTGTTCCTATTCTCAAACTCCAGTAACAACAGTAACGCTCAGTCTTACCGAGCTTGTAATTATATTTCAAAATCACCAAACATATACATTGGGACAGAGTTATCAAAGAGGAAAATAGCTTCAACTTCAAACCTTTCTATAAAAATAACTACACAAAAAACGGAAACCGTAAAAATGTGCTGTGTAATTTATTAATTTAGTTTCAGTGCCAAGCCATCGGTTTAGAAATTATGTTTAATAAGAAATTTCTTTTGGTGTCACTAAAAATAACAAAGCTTTTATTTCACCTCACCGTTTACATGGACTTCGACCATGTTTCACTACTAGGGGATAACCCTTCTTCCTGTTATGTTATATGACTAACAGCATCCATACGTCATAAGTATGCGCGGGAACTGTTAAAACATGGTGATCTGCAGTTTCTTTATCCAGGGTCGCTGCCGATTTGGAGACAAATGTTGGAATGAGCACCCGAGAGATGGAAGAGGGTCTGGCGGTCACCACTACCAAGAGCCTGCGGGTAAAGTGGAAATACAATCCCGCTTTATCGTGTCATATAGCGTTTTTAGTATGTTAAGGTTAATTATTAGTCTGGCAGAGAGTGCTACAGAACACTGTATTTATTATAGTTTTCAAACTGATCGCATGTTTTATATTTGGTGGCACATTAGTAACAAATATTTTTAGTTATATGGAAAATAGAAGTATAGACTGCTAAGTTTGACATATATTGAAGCTACATCTTCATTTCTCGTCTCTGTTGCTTTTCCATACATAACGTTTTTGTAAGGAGATAGGCACTAGTGATGTCCAGTTCCTGAACGAATCGTTCTTTTGAACGGTGAACTGGTGAATCGGTTCATGAACCGGTTCAGTTAATCGAACCGTCCGAAATGAACCGATTCACCCAGAAGAACCTAACTTCCCATCTCTAATAGGCACTATAGTATAACATCACGAATCGATGTCTTGTTGACTATTTTAAAAACTAAAACTGACATTAAGAGTGTAGCGACTGTAATCTGTCACTAGATGGCATTCAATCAGAAGAAAAGTAAAACCTTTTGACAGATCTTTATTATTAGCCACCTGTTAAAAATCCCTCTATGATTGTACTACAGCTAGGATTTGCTGATATGTATGGTTTTAATTTACTTTATAGTTTATTATATTTGAGTATCAAGCAGTGTTCTCCACAGAAAAGTTTGCCAGCCGGGTGGCTTTATGAAGTAGCTGGTTGGGGGGCAGTGTAATATTTGCTATTATATTATTTTCTGCTATCCATCACACAAATTTAATTTCTTAATTTAACATAAATATTTGTCAAATAAAGTTTTTCACATTTTTACAAGAGAGTGCTGCTTTCATTGTTTTGTGAATTTACTATGGATCTGATGGGAGGCTCTGACAGCTAGCACCCAGTTGGACATGGATTTTGTGTAACTTTGCATAAAAGTACTTATTATTTAATGTATTTAATAATAATTTGTGTAATAAAATTGAACATTTTTAAATTACATTTTATTAAAATTGGCTAAAATTTTAGCCAGGTGGTCATTAAAATCAGTTGTGTACTCTGTCAAAGATGCAGAAATTAGATAAAAATTGCAAATACTGCACATAAAAATGTTAGGACTTCTTTTTGACTAATGCAGATTTCAGTGTTTTTTGTTATTCAGTATATATTTGTACAATAAGGTTTTTGAAGCTCATTTAATCTTTTAGTGCAGTTTATATTTTATGTTTCAGGGTGTTTAAAGAGCATGACAAGTTTGAGATAATTGGGTGGATAATTTAAGGCACTGTTACAAATACATACATACATACATATTAAGTGATAATTGTTACTAACACACATATGCTAATTGAACATATGTATATTACAGAATTTGAATTAAAGGGACAGGAAACCCATTTTTTTTTTTTCTTTCATGATTTGGATAGAACATATAATTTTAAACAACCTTCCAATTCCCTTTGATTATCACATTTGCTTCGTTCTCTTGTTATCCTTTGCTGAAGGAACAGCATTGCAGATGAACAAATCTAGCCAGCCAATCACAAAAGACAAATGTGTGCAGGCACCAATTAGTAACAGCTCCCACTAGTGTAGGATATGTGCATATTCTTTTTCAACAAGGGATACCAAGAGAACAAAACACATGTGAAAATAGAAGTTAATTTAAAGTGTCTTAAAATTACATGCTCTATTGGAATCGTGCAAGTTTAATTTTGACTTTCCTTTCCCTTTTACAAGACATGAGGCTGGAGGAATTAAAAATGATCTAATTAGATTTTGAGGTCTCGCGTAGTAGGATGTGTTATATAGAATTATATTTGTTGTTGATGTAATTGTAACTCGAGAGAGAGGGTAGGTTGGACTTTGACGATCCAAGCTTATAGGGTAGGTCATTTCAGCTTTCTTTCATTATTGGTGAATGAGTTATGTTCTATAGTATGTATTTGAAATATTTTACTTTTTCGATTGCAGTTGAATTAAGGACATTAAACCTCTCTCTTGCTTTTGTATAAAATTGTGCTGTCTCTCTCCTGAGATGCCAAAAAGCAAAATCTATAACTTAAGTTTTAAAATGTGCACATTGCCTTAACCAGTTATTGATTTGTAAATTACAGAATTTGCCTCTGTTGTGGGAAAAGTAAAAACTTTACACAAAAGCAACATTAGTATAATATAGTAGGGTCATATGTGATTTGGCTTTGTAGCATAATTTTGCTAATGTCTAGATTGCTAACCAGAAGGGTTGTATCATGTGACTTCCCTACCATATACATAGTACCTAATAACCAGCAGAAAGAATCCAGTGAGCTCCGGGAAGATGAAAAGTGAAAAATGTATTCATAAATTGAAAAACACACTTAAAAAGAACATAGGGGTTAAAATTGAAAAATGAGATGCCAAAAAGCCATGACCATCAGCTGCCAGTCGGTATTACGCGTTTCGGCTGGAATAATAGCCTTAATCATAGACCTAAAGGGATATCCGGTATTCACACTTAAGTATCCATCTTAATGATTCCCAAGTGTGAACAGCTGTTGGTCAGAGCGATTTGAATCAGTCATAGCTAACATGGATACAATTGTTGTTGGGGAAATATACATGAGAATAATTTGTTTCAATTAGCACTATGTCAAAATTTAATTTTGCTTTTTAAACTTGCTTTTTAAACAGTTTATGCGATATTAAATCATCCTCTAAAAAATGCAAAATTACAATGAGAGATGAACTCTCAATATTACTGTTAGAGAAAATATTCAAAACAGGATAACATAGTAATAACAACAGTAAAATATAGTAGTAGTAATAAAGAGCCCCCTCCTTATTTATTTTTATTATTATTTTTATCTTAAGGATGTAGAATAAATCAATTAGTAGATGCTGCTGCATATAGTTATAGAGACAATTCAAAGATTCTATTTGAATGTTGGAATTCAAAACAACACTAATTGAATTGAATATTTTTATAAGCCCGCATATGTAGCAATAGCTACAAAAATACATTTAGATACTCAATTGTTTGGAGCCTATAAAAAAAAAATAATAAAAAAAAAAAAAAAAATAGCTAATAGTATTACATCTCCTTCAGCAAATGTCATTAGCTCCTGGGAATATATATTTCAGCCTTAGAGGAGTTTGGTAACATAGGTTCAAGGTGCAGCATGTCTATTATTTTGATTAAATGTCTCCTACTAAGTGAAGGCTATTTTTTTGTGTATTCTGTTGTGGATAGCTCAGGACCTCCTTGTTTGTTTTACTTTACTTGCCAGAAATAACTTGTTAACATATCCCACCAATAGTTTCTTTAGCTCCCAGAGGAAAGGGCAATTTCTTTAGGTATTGTAATTGGTTTTTAGTTTATTATTTGTTTTGTAATCCCCCAATATAGCATCTAATATGCAGCATTTTTATTATTTAAGGTGATAGAAGAGGAAGCTCGTATTATCCACCCCAGAGATATGTGCAGCCCTCTAGTTTCAATAAGTCTATGACATGGACCAACAAAGACACCAAGCCCACATTTGGATCTTTTTCCAGACCTGGAGATGCTGGAAGCAAAAGCTTTAAATCTACTGCAGCTGAATCATTCAGTTTCTCCCAGAATCGCTTCTCAACATTAAGTTCACAGGAGCAAACCAGGGAAGCTCAAGGTGACAAAGATGGAAATCTTATGTAAGTCAACACAATTCATGTTTAACCACTTTTGTAACATCATCCACGTTGTTTAATTAAAGGGATATGGAACCGTGCTCCTTTAGTAAATAAAAATGTTAAATCAAAGTAAACATAAGAAAAACAGATTGTGTTTTGTTTTCTTGCAAAATGAGCACTTGGAAATGCTCAGTGTAGCCACTATCTTTAGTTAGATAAGGGAGCTGACATATTAATAACATAAAGGCACAGTGTTTGAATCCTTATGCTCTAGTCCCACGTAGCATATGTGCATATGCCACTGAAACAGTAATAACTTTTGCTAGAAGCATTTTCGCTAATGAAAGTATATTGCAAAACCCCTTTAAAATTCAAATGCATTCATGCACATTTCACTTCTGACCTTTCTATCCCTTTAAGCTTCCAATCTAAAGATAAGATAATAAATTCCAAAATTAAACTACCCCAACCCTAGAGAATTTAACACACAATATATATAGTTTAATCAGGCATTTTAATTTGAGAATTTCTGTGCTTGTTAACATATTATTGGAAACTGAAACTCTGGTATTAATGTTTTGGGGGGTTTTTTGCTATTGAATTTCCTAGTTTTGTTTATTGTTAAAAGTGTATGCTTGTGTGTGTGGTTTGATTATAATTTGAATATTTTTTATTTTATTTTTTTTTTAATTTTTTTTTTTTACACGTTGCAAGCACCAGGAAAAAAAAATCATACTTAAAGGGACAGTGTACTGTATTTTTTCCTCTTCTTTAATATATTCCCCATGATCTATTTTACATGCTGGTATGTTTAAAATTGTTTACAAACAGCTCCTTTGTTTATTTTGTAATTTGAAATGGATGATTTTGCCTTTTTTATCCTCATTTGTACTAAAGTACAGGTTACAGAAAAATGACATAACATGAAGGTTTAAATTAAATCATGTGCCGGGGGGTTGGAGTGATTAGACGTACTACAATGTTCATTTCTTTCATGTAATTGGCAAGAGTCCATGAGCTAGTGACGTATGGGATATACAATCCTACCAGGAGGGGCAAAGTTTCCCAAACCTCAAAATGCCTATAAATACACCCCTCACAAAACCCACAATTCAGTTTTAAAAACTTTGCCTCCTATGGAGGTGGTGAAGTAAGTTTGTGCTAAGATTTCTGCGTTGATAAGCGCTTCTCAGCATTTTGAAGCCCGATTCCTCTCAGAGTACAGTGAGTGTCAGAGGGATGTGAAGGGAGTATCACCTATTGATTGCAATGGTTTTCCTCATGGGGATCTAATTTATAGGTTCTCTGTTATTGGTCGTAGAGATTAATCTCCTACCTCCCTTTTCAGATCAACGATATACTCTCATATTCCATTACCTCTACTGATAACTGTTTCAGTATTGGTTTGGCTATCTGCTATATGTGAATCAGTGTCTTTCGGTAAGTATTTTTTTATTACTTAAGACACTCTCAGCTATGGTTTGGCACTTTTATGTATTTATATAAAGTTCTAAATATATGTTTTTTACTTATATTTGCCATGAGTCAGGTTTATGTATTTCCTTTTGCAGACTGTCAGTTTCATATCTGGGAAATGCTTTTTTATGAAAAATGTATTTCTTACCTGGGGTATAGTCTTTTTCAAATTGACTGTCTTTTAAATTCGCGGGCAGAATTAGGCTCGCGAGGGGGCAAAATGCCAAAGTTTATTGCGTCATTCTTGGCGCAAGATTTTTTTGGGTCAAAGTTAAGTTCGTTGACGCAAATTTGTCATTTCTGGCGTCTTGGTTGACGCAGAGTCCTTCACAAGGTTGCGTCATCTATGACGCAAGTGTGTCGTTCCGGACGTTTGTGGCGCCAAAAAATATTTTTTTGTTTGTTGTGCGTCATACTTGCTGCCAAATATTTTCATTATTTAAGACCCCATTCCTATTTGCCTCTTGCCTTTTTTCTATGTCAGAGGGCTATGCTGTTTGCATTTTTCCCATTCCTGAAACTGCCATATAAGGAAATTGATAATTTTGCTTTATATTTTGTTGTTTTTTCTCTTAAATTTGCAAGATGTCTCAATCTGATCCTGTCTCAGAAATCACTGTTGGATCCCTGCGGCCTGATAACAGTTCTACCAAAGCTAAGTGCATTTGTTGTAAACTTGTGTAGGTTATACCTCCAGCTGTGGTTTGTAATAGTTGTCATGATAAACTTTTACATGCAGAGAAGAATGTATCCATCAGTAGTAGTTCATTACCTGTTGCTGTTCCCTCAACATCTAATGCACAAGATATACCTGTAAATTTAAAAGAATTTATTTCTGATTCTATTTAGAAGGCTTTGTCTGCCATTCCGCCTTCTAATAAACGTAAAAGGTCTTTTAAAACTTCTCATAAGGTTGATGAAATTTCACATGACCAGCAACATACTGAATTATCCTTCTGATTCAGAAGATCCTGCCTCAGATATTGACACTGACAAATCCTCTTATTTAAAATGGAGTATATTTGTTCTTTGTTAAAAGAAGTGGAGGAAACTAGTCCTCTTGATATTAAAACTAGCAAACGTTTAAATTCTGTTTTTAAACCTCCTGTGGTTATTCCAGAAGTTTTTCCAGTTCCTGATGCTATTTCTGATATGATTTCTAAAGAATGGAATAGGCCTGGTACTTATTTTATTCCTTCTTCAAGGTCTAAAAAATTGTATCCTTTGCCAGCAGTTAGATTGGAGTTTTGGGAAAAGATCCCCAAAGTTGATGGGGCTCTCTCTACTCTTGCTAAACGTACTACTATTCCTACGGAAGATAGTACTTCTTTTAAAGATCCTTTAGATAGGAAAATTGAATCTTATCTAAGGAAAGCTTATTTATATTCAGGTCATCTTCTTAGGCTTGCAATTTCTTTGGCTGATGTTGCAGCTGCTTCAACTTTTTGGTTGGAAACTTTAGCGCAACAAGTATCGGATCATGATTTGTCTAGCATTGTTACGTTTATTCAACATGCTAATTTCATTTGTGATGCTATTTTTTATATCAAAATTGATGTTAAATCTATGTC
The DNA here is from genome assembly GCF_027579735.1 of Bombina bombina. NCBI lineage: Eukaryota > Metazoa > Chordata > Amphibia > Anura > Bombinatoridae > Bombina > Bombina bombina. The sequence continues at coordinate 347,047,127 of NC_069503.1, forward strand.
TTTAGCTATTTTAGCTAGAAGAGCTTTGTGGCTCAAATCTTGGAATGCTGATATGACTTCTAAATCCAGATTGCTTTCTCTTTCTTTCCAAGGTAATAAATTATTTGGTTCTCAGTTGGATTCAATAATTTCAACTGTCACTGGGGGGAAGGGAGTGTTTTTGCCTCAGGATAAAAGACCTAAGGGTAAATCTAAAGCTTCTAACTGTTTTCGTTCCTTTCGACAAAATAAGGAACATAAACCTAATTCTTCCCCCAAGGAATCCGTTTCCAATTGGAAGACTTCTTCAAATTGGAAGAGATCAAAGCCAGCCCCCAAGTCTGCATGAAGGTGCGGCCCTCATTCCAGCTCAGCTGGTAGGGGCAGATTACATTTTTTCAAAGATGTTTGGATCAATTCGGTCCAAAATCATTGGATTCAGAGTATTATCTCTCAGGGGTGCAGAATAGGATTCAGAGTAAGACCGTATGTGAGAAGATTTTTTTTTTTTTTTTCTCTCTCACGTATTCCAGCAAACCCAGTAAAGGCTCAGGCTTTCCTGAAGTGTGTTTCAGACCTGGAGTTATGTGGGGTAATCATGCCAGTTCCGTTTCAGGAACAGGGTCTGGGGTTTTATTCAAATCTATTCATTGTCCCAAAGAGAGAAAATTTATTCAGTTTTGGATCTAAAGATTTTGAATCGATATGTAAGAGTACCAACTTTCAAAATGGTGACTATAAGGACTATTCTGCCTTTTGTTCAGCAAGGGCATTATATGTCCACAATAGACTTACAGGATGCATATCTTCATATTCCGATTCATCCAGATCACTATCAGTTCCTGAGATTCTCTTTTCTAGACAAGCATTACCAATTTATTGCTCTTCCTTTTGGCCTAGCGACAGCTCCAAGAATCTTTTCAAAGGTTCTAGGTGCCCTACTCTCTAATCAGAGAGCGGGGTATTGTAGTGTTTCCTTAATTGGACGATATCTTGGTACTTGCTCAGTCTTTACATTCTGCAGAATCTCACATTAATCAACTAGTGTTGTTTCTTCGAAGACCTGGTTGGAGGATCAATTTACCAAAAAGTTATTTGATTCCTCAGACAAAGGTAACCTTTTTAGGTTTCCAGATAGATTCAGTGTCCATTACTTTGTCTTTAACAGACAGACGTTTAAAATTGGTTGCAGCCTGTCGGAACCTTCAGTCTCAGTCATTCCTTTTAGTAGCTATGTGCATGGAAGTTTTAGGTCTCATGACTGCAGCATCGGACGCGATCCCCTTTGCTCGTTTTCATATGAGACCTCTCCAGCTTTGTATGCTGAACCATTGGTGCAGGGATTATACAAGGATGTCACAATTAATATCCTTAAATCCCAATGTTCGACGTTCTCTGATTTGGTGGTTAGATCACCATTGTATAATTCTAGGGGCCTCTTTTGTTCGTCCAACCTGGACTGTGATCACAACAGATGCAAATCTTTCAGGTTGGGGAGCTGTTTAGGGATCTCTGACAGCACAAGGGGTTTGGAAATCTCAAGAGGCGAGATTACCAATCCAATATTTTTTAACTATGTGCGATTCTCAGGGCTCCTAAGTTCTGGCCTCTGTTGAAGAGAGAACCGTTCATTTGTTTTCAGACAGACTATATCACAAATGTGGCATATGTCAATCATCAGTGTGGGACTCGCAGTTCTCAAGCTATGAAACAAGTATCTCGGATACTTGTTTGGGCGGAATCCAGCTCCTGTCTAATTTCTGTGGTTCATATTCTAGGTATAGACAATTGGGAAGCGGATTACCTCAGTCGTCAGACTTTACATCCGGGAAAATGGTCTCTCCACCCAGATGTGTTTTCTCAAGTTGTTCAGATGTGGGGGCTTCCAGAAATAGATCTGATGGCATCTCGTATAAACAAAAAAACTTCCCAGGTATTTGTCCAGGGATCCTCAGGCGGAAGCAGTGGATGCATTGACACTTCCTTGGTGTTATCAACCTGCTTATATTTTCCCGCCTCTAGTTCATCTTCCAAGAGTGATCTCCAAAATCATCATGGAGCAATCGTTTGTGTTGCTGGTGGCTCCAGCATGGCCTCACAGGTTTTTGTATGCGGATCTTGTTCGGATGTCCAGTTGCCAGCCTTGGCCACTTCCATTAAGGCCAGACCTTCTATCTCAAGGTCCGTTTTTCCATCAGGATCTCAAATCATTAAATTTGAAGGTATGGAAATTGAACGCCTAGTGCTTAGTCATAGAGGTTTCTCTGACTCAGTGATTAATACTATGTTGCAGGCTCGTAAATCTGTTTCTAGAAAGATTTATTATCGAGTTTGGAAGACTTACATTTCATGGTACAAAAAAAGAAAGGGCGCCTCCTAGTGTAGCCAGTATATATAAGGATAAATAGAATGAGATATAGATTTTGTACTCACATGTAGTGAAGGCAAAGATAATGCCTAGATAAGCAGTCTGGAAACTTATCAGTGTCCCAGTTGACTGTGCATTAGAATGCTAGGGCAGCTCCTCTTAGTAGATTTCCAAAATCATCTGAAAAGTAAGAAGATATACAGAGGGCGACTCCTAGTGTGGAATTAGTAAGCAGAGTGTGAACCCACCAGCTTTACCCTTCAGAGATATACTCACAAAGTATAGAGCACACTGTAGTGCTAATGAAGCAAGCTGGGTATATTAAAAGTGGCCCAGCGCACATACCACTCCGGTGAAAGATGGTCCAATGTATTCAGAAGGTTCAGATAAAAAATTCAGGAGACTCCAGATATATATAAAAAACACTTTATATAAAAATATAACAGTGTACAATAAAAATCAGTAGAATTCGCTACGCGTTTCTCAGAGCTACCACTCTGTTTCCTCAGGCAAGTTATACTGATCTAAAACTGAAGTCTCCTATTTATACATCCTCAAATAAATTAAAACATTGGTCACACCCAATTTACCAATTACTTATGCAAATGTTGCTATGGTGACCTTCACAATACAAACTGACTTTTCTTGATACCAGTATGTGAATATATAACTCATTGTATGCATAGATCTACTTTAACATATACAGCTAGTATCAAAACAAGTATATAGCAGATATTACAATATATCTCATAAACATTTCGGAAGAAAACATATATAGTATGCACAATAGTGTTTCAGCAAAAAAACAAATACAGCACTCATATAGTTGGTTCATTAAATTTTCAGCAATCTCTCTTTATGAAAGTGAATGCACTATTTATTTCTATTTTATATGGTTAATAACTTCTTTATTTCCTGAGGATTTCTTTCCTCCCCTTTGTTCATAGTAGAAAGTCTAATTTATTTATTAATTAAAAGCATTAGCTAGTTTGTTTATATCATATATAAAGCTGTCAGCTTGTGGGTGTGTGTCATTAGCCTATCTCACACTTCCATATGTGTGGGTAATGGCTAGTGGGCGTGTATCATTTATCGCCGGTCTTTAAATACAATTCCTCAACTTTCTTCCTAATATATTCTTACCCCTTTTGACATGATCTCCTACAATAAACTGTTTAAATGTTATCTGAATTGTTGTATTGTGCATATCATAAGCTGATTTTATGAAGGGCTATGTCTATTTGTTTAAAGCTCCCTCTCTGATTTCACAATGTCCAATGTGTAGGTGATAATCCGTGGGCGTGTAGCATAAACCAATCACGCGTCACTATGTGTGTGAATCCCAGCTTATAGGCGTGTGTTTTCTATCGTTAAAAAAAAAAAATAAATAAATCAACTATTGTCTATTTATTTTTTTGGGATATGAACTGCTTTGCTATTATGATATATTTATATATAACCCTATGGCTATGTTCGAGATAGCATCAGCCAATTTGTGTAGCCCTTTGGTATTACTGCTCTGTGAAAGCATATCCTATCCTCACAGTATTCGTCAATTTTTACTGAATCATAACATTCAAAATAATGCCAGTCTCGTAATCATTGCGCTTCAATCGAATAGATGCATATACTCATATATTTTTATATATTGGTAACCTGTATAATGTATATAAATAAAACTATATATATATATAAAAAAATATGAATTATAGTCTTCCATTTTTTGTGTGTGCTTTCTGTGCCCTAGTGAATAAATTAATAAATTGTTCTATATGAAAAGACATGTGAAAAAACATATAGAGGAAAATTATGGTTACTATATGCTATAAATAGTGATAATTAGTGAATTCTATGTGTGACTAGTGTTAAGTACTCTAACTATATCTTATTTTATGTAAATAAATATATATAAATAGATGTGCTATTATAAAAACCTATGTGACTAGAGTAATAATATATAAATAATATAACTATAATAATATTATGTGTATGACCATGAATATATCAATTCCTATGTGACTCATATGATTAAATGTGTATAGTGTGACAATGTTAAGTGTTTATAATTAATATAATAAATACTCTATGTGTATGAATATAGACAAATTGTATGTTTATAGTATTCTAAATATACATATCTCCATTAATGTGATTAAATGTGTTTTATAGTGATATGATGCTTGAATGATTGTAAGATGGATAGTAAATACTGAATATATTTTCAAGATGAAACATTACTGGTATATTAAGATATTTACTGGGTGGTGACCTCAGGTGATCTATACTTACATTCCTTCTAAATAATATATATCAATATCAATGAGGATATGATCCATTATATACACATTAATATTAAGTGCACTACTAATGTGAGAGAACAGATATGAAGCTTGTATAACAGAACCCTTAAATTAAAAGATAGAATGAACTGAATGTTTGTACTGGATTGATCTAAAAGGCTGCTGTATCAATTACTTCATTGAGGCCTTCTGGATGTAAAGATGAAAATCTATAGATCCAGAAGGTCTCCCTTTGACGAAGTTTAATCATTCTATTTTGGGAATTACTAGCAGTCACTACCTCAAGTGGGGTTATCTTCATAAGGCATTTGTTAGTGCCATGTGATGCTGTATGATGTCTAGAAGTACTGTATTTATCTAATCCTTTCACAATGCATCTGAGATGTTCAGACCATCTCTGTCTTATCATCCTGCAGGTGCGGCCTATATAATGTAGGCCACAGATGCAGGTGATACAATAGACCACATAAGTAGAACTGCATGTTATTTTTTGTGTTAATGTAAAAGTTTCCCCTGTGTTATTTACTTTGATACTCTTTTGTCCATTGATGGTATATTTACACATACTGCATCTATTTTTGTGACATCTGAAAAAGCCTATTTTTGCACCTTGAGTGCTATCTTGTATGTTTCCTCTATTGAATGGTGCATTTGTTTCCCTTTTGCACATCACTATCTTACTAGGTGCAAGTTTTTCCTTTATTGTTGGGGCTCTCCTAAAAGTGCATATTGGTTTCTCCCCTAAAATGGATCGCAGAACAGGGTCTTTCTTTAATAGTGTCCAATGTTTAGATAAGATCTTTCTAATCTCCCTATGGTTGTCGTTATATCTCGTAATGAATGTTGATTCATATCCTGAATCAAATGTAGATTCTTTCTTCTTTTTACTAGTGAATAATTCATGCCTATTTTGGGCACGTGCCCTATGGTAACTATGTTCAATGAGAGATGCAGGGTAATGTTTTTCTTTAAAACGATCTATGAGGGTCTGGCTTTGGATATCAAATGTATTGATATCTGTACAATTTCTTCGAATTCTTCGAAACTGACTGTATGGTATGTTTATTTTCCAACTGGAGTAATGGTTACTGTGATAGTCTAGTAAATTGTTGCTATCGACTGTTTTGAAAAAAGTGCATGATTCCACCTTATCATCTATGCCCCACATTAGGGAAACATCCAAAAAATCAATTTTATCTATTTGTACGTTCCATGTGAACTTAATCCCCATATTATTCATATTTAATTCATTCTGAAAGGCTGTCAGAGAATCCAATGGACCCTTCCATAAAAAAAGCAGATCATCTATATAACGGCCATAGAAGACCAGATTTTGCTCCCAGTTAGAATCATAGATGTAAATTGATTCAAAATAACCCATGAATAGGTTTGCGAAACTGGGAGCAAATCTGGTCCCCATGGCCGTCCCTTTAATTTGTATATAAAAGTTATCTAAAAACTGAAAATAATTATGGGTCAAAATAAAATTGATGAGTTCTAATATGTAATTTTTTTGAAGGTCCGACATATATATGTCTTCACTTAGAAAATAATCTATTGATTTTAACCCTATGTTATGTGCAATATTTGAATAAAGCGAAGTGACATCACAAGAGACCCAATACAAATTTTCTTCTTTTTTGATGTTAGAAAGTTTGATTAATAGATCAGTAGTGTCTCTAATGTAGGACCTCAGTTGTGATACATATTTTTGAAGATAAAAATCAATATAAGAAGATAGATTGTCAGTGATACTATTCATTCCTGCAATGATAGGCCTACCGGGTGGGTTATTTAGTTGTTTATGTATTTTGGGTAGGTGATAATAATAAGGTATGTTCGGACTTTTGGGAATCAAATATGTTTTTTCTTTTTTATTCAAAATGCCATTTGTATGTCCAAAATTAATCAATGTTATTAACTCTTTTGAAAAGTTGTCTGTGGGATCTTTTTCTAATTTATTATAATATTCTTTGTCAAGAACTATTCTGTATGCTTCATTGATATAATCCAGGTAGTTTTGGATCACTATCCCCCCGCCTTTGTCCGCCTGGCGGATGACTATGTTCTTATCTCTAGTAAGTTCCAAAAGGGCTTTCTTTTCATTGGGCCAAATATTACTATGATTGCTGTTGCGGATGGGAAGTTTTTCCAAATCTTCTAACACTAGACTTTGAAAAATATCAAGATATGCTGTATCCTCTCCTTTTGGATTGAATGAAGATGGTGGTGCAAAATTTGTGTGAATCACTCCCTCAAAAAGTTGTTCTGATAGATCTTCAGGATCAACATATATTACTGTAGTATTCCTACATGTTGGCATGTTATCTGTGAGAATGGGGATACCTATATTTCTATTTGTTTGAAGTGATTTTTTTGCAAAATATCGTTGTAATGATAACTTTCTCGTGAATTTATTTAAATCCACATATATTTCAAACATCCTATGTGGATTTGAGGGGCAAAAACTTAAACCCTTACCCAAAATTCTTATTTGGTCATTAGTGAGAATTTTGTCGGATAGATTGAAAATACCTTTACTTAATTGCTGTAACTTTTCTTCCTGGGAGGCAATTCCCCTTCCCCTCCGTCCCCGTTTGTGTGTGTTCTTTTGGTTTTTCCTGGTTGTTGATAAGGTGTATTTTGCCCTTCCCTTCTCCATAGAGGTGCTAGGGGAATACGTTCCTCTAAAAAAGGAGGGGGATTCTGTGGTAATTGTGAATTGTGTGTCTGTAAATTATCCCTATTGTTAATGTGTTGATCTTCATATGTCCTATTATTGTTATTGGCGTTTACTCCATGGGTCCTTGGTGTTTCTGCTACATAATCCCTAGCTTGGTGTGTTCTATTATGATGTTGATTATCTCTATAATCCGATGAATGATTATCTCTATATTGATTATAAGTGGGTTTATATGTAGAATAGTGATGTGGCTGCTCTCTATAATGAGAGCTAGTGTTCTGTCTATTTTTATCTTGTTGGTCTCTTTGGTCTCTTTGATTGAAGTGTTGTCTATCATATTGTGTGTAATTTTGATCATTAAGTGGTGTGAACCTATTTGAAATGGGTATCTGATAAGGTTGTTGTTCTCTATGTTCTCTAAAATCTGTGTATGCCGTGTTAGTTTTATTATTTTTTTGTTGTTGAGACTGGGTATTAGAATAATGTCTATTTCCCATGTATTGGGGTCTATTAGAATAGTTTTGGTTTCTAAATCTATTTCTATTGTGATGTGTCACTTTAGTCCAAGTAGATTCATCTGGTTCTTTGTTCTCCTTCTTATTATAGGTATAAACTGTTCCCTTTGTATAATCCTCATCATCCCTTTCTTTTTTCTTATTTTTTTTAAAAATAATTTCATCTTGATATTCATCAGTAGCTTTGATAGTTCTCTCATTGAGTGCTGAATACTCAGAATGATCTTTAAATTGTTCAAGTGATTTTTGGATATTTTCAATTTTTGAGGCTATTTCCTCTGCTAATGTTTCTCTATGGGAAATCAAAATGTCTATTAGATTAAAGGAACAGCTGTCCAGAGCTGAATACCATTTGTTAAGTAATGTGTCATCTTCTTTAAATGAACAACTTTTCAGTAGTCTTAAACCTCTTGGTATTTGTTTTTTGTCTCTATAATATTTCAATGAGTCCAGGTCCCACCAATGTCTATGTTCAGTCTTGATTAATTCTTCCAACTGAGAAAATAATTGTTTAATAGACATTGCACCAGTGTGATCTGTACTCATAGAATTGACATTTGGTTGATATATAGATCTCTTGTTGGCCCTTTCTTTTAGAGATAACATATTCTTATCTATCTATATATATAACAAAAATATACAGTGACCTCTTAGATAGATGATCTCTTAGAAAAAAGAACAGATAGTAAAATACTAAACCCAATACATAAATATTACTTAAATATGTATATGGTACCTGTAACTGGTATTATAAACAGATATAAATATAGATCAGCAGTGACCTCTAGATAAATAAACCAATATTCAATGCCAATGCATGAATACAGCTAAAATAAATATATGATACCTGTGGCTTGTATTATAAATGCAGCATTAGCCAAGACAAAGAACAAAAGAAAGTCCAAAAGAAAGTCCAAAGATGATAGTAAATCCGTTTGTGTGTTGATGATCCAATGATTTATTGCAAAGTTGTTGAGCAGCTCCTTTCAAATGAAATCCTCTACCAGAATTCACTAGACAAATGAAACAAAAAAAGAAAGGGCGCCTCCTAGTGTAGCCAGTATATATAAGGATAAATAGAATGAGATATAGATTTTGTACTCACATGTAGTGAAGGCAAAGATAATGCCTAGATAAGCAGTCTGGAAACTTATCAGTGTCCCAGTTGACTGTGCATTAGAATGCTAGGGCAGCTCCTCTTAGTAGATTTCCAAAATCATCTGAAAAGTAAGAAGATATACAGAGGGCGACTCCTAGTGTGGAATTAGTAAGCAGAGTGTGAACCCACCAGCTTTACCCTTCAGAGATATACTCACAAAGTATAGAGCACACTGTAGTGCTAATGAAGCAAGCTGGGTATATTAAAAGTGGCCCAGCGCACATAAACACGCCTATAAGCTGGGATTCACACACATAGTGACGCGTGATTGGTTTATGCTACACGCCCACGGATTATCACCTACACATTGGACATTGTGAAATCAGAGAGGGAGCTTTAAACAAATAGACATAGCCCTTCATAAAATCAGCTTATGATATGCACAATACAACAATTCAGATAACATTTAAACAGTTTATTGTAGGAGATCATGTCAAAAGGGGTAAGAATATATTAGGAAGAAAGTTGAGGAATTGTATTTAAAGACCGGCGATAAATGATACACGCCCACTAGCCATTACCCACACATATGGAAGTGTGAGATAGGCTAATGACACACACCCACAAATCTATATCTCATTCTATTTATCCTTATATATACTGGCTACACTAGGAGGCGCCCTTTCTTTTTTTGTTTCATTTGTCTAGTGAATTCTGGTAGAGGATTTCATTTGAAAGGAGCTGCTCAACAACTTTGCAATAAATCATTGGATCATCAACACACAAACGGATTTACTATCATCTTTGGACTTTCTTTTGGACTTTCTTTTGTTCTTTGTCTTGGCTAATGCTGCATTTATAATACAAGCCACAGGTATCATATATTTATTTTAGCTGTATTCATGCATTGGCATTGAATATTGGTTTATTTATCTAGAGGTCACTGCTGATCTATATTTATATCTGTTTATAATACCAGTTACAGGTACCATATACATATTTAAGTAATATTTATGTATTGGGTTTAGTATTTTACTATCTGTTCTTTTTTCTAAGAGATCATCTATCTAAGAGGTCACTGTATATTTTTGTTATATATATAGATAGATAAGAATATGTTATCTCTAAAAGAAAGGGCCAACAAGAGATCTATATATCAACCAAATGTCAATTCTATGAGTACAGATCACACTGGTGCAATGTCTATTAAACAATTATTTTCTCAGTTGGAAGAATTAATCAAGACTGAACATAGACATTGGTGGGACCTGGACTCATTGAAATATTATAGAGACAAAAAACAAATACCAAGAGGTTTAAGACTACTGAAAAGTTGTTCATTTAAAGAAGATGACACATTACTTAACAAATGGTATTCAGCTCTGGACAGCTGTTCCTTTAATCTAATAGACATTTTGATTTCCCATAGAGAAACATTAGCAGAGGAAATAGCCTCAAAAATTGAAAATATCCAAAAATCACTTGAACAATTTAAAGATCATTCTGAGTATTCAGCACTCAATGAGAGAACTATCAAAGCTACTGATGAATATCAAGATGAAATTATTTTTAAAAAAAATAAGAAAAAAGAAAGGGATGATGAGGATTATACAAAGGGAACAGTTTATACCTATAATAAGAAGGAGAACAAAGAACCAGATGAATCTACTTGGACTAAAGTGACACATCACAATAGAAATAGATTTAGAAACCAAAACTATTCTAATAGACCCCAATACATGGGAAATAGACATTATTCTAATACCCAGTCTCAACAACAAAAAAATAATAAAACTAACACGGCATACACAGATTTTAGAGAACATAGAGAACAACAACCTTATCAGATACCCATTTCAAATAGGTTCACACCACTTAATGATCAAAATTACACACAATATGATAGACAACACTTCAATCAAAGAGACCAAAGAGACCAACAAGATAAAAATAGACAGAACACTAGCTCTCATTATAGAGAGCAGCCACATCACTATTCTACATATAAACCCACTTATAATCAATATAGAGATAATCATTCATCGGATTATAGAGATAATCAACATCATAATAGAACACACCAAGCTAGGGATTATGTAGCAGAAACACCAAGGACCCATGGAGTAAACGCCAATAACAATAATAGGACATATGAAGATCAACACATTAACAATAGGGATAATTTACAGACACACAATTCACAATTACCACAGAATCCCCCTCCTTTTTTAGAGGAACGTATTCCCCTAGCACCTCTATGGAGAAGGGAAGGGCAAAATACACCTTATCAACAACCAGGAAAAACCAAAAGAACACACACAAACGGGGACGGAGGGTAAGGGGAATTGCCTCCCAGGAAGAAAAGTTACAGCAATTAAGTAAAGGTATTTTCAATCTATCCGACAAAATTCTCACTAATGACCAAATAAGAATTTTGGGTAAGGGTTTAAGTTTTTGCCCCTCAAATCCACATAGGATGTTTGAAATATATGTGGATTTAAATAAATTCACGAGAAAGTTATCATTACAACGATATTTTGCAAAAAAATCACTTCAAACAAATAGAAATATAGGTATCCCCATTCTCACAGATAACATGCCAACATGTAGGAATACTACAGTAATATATGTTGATCCTGAAGATCTATCAGAACAACTTTTTGAGGGAGTGATTCACACAAATTTTGCACCACCATCTTCATTCAATCCAAAAGGAGAGGATACAGCATATCTTGATATTTTTCAAAGTCTAGTGTTAGAAGATTTGGAAAAACTTCCCATCCGCAACAGCAATCATAGTAATATTTGGCCCAATGAAAAGAAAGCCCTTTTGGAACTTACTAGAGATAAGAACATAGTCATCCGCCAGGCGGACAAAGGCGGGGGGATAGTGATCCAAAACTACCTGGATTATATCAATGAAGCATACAGAATAGTTCTTGACAAAGAATATTATAATAAATTAGAAAAAGATCCCACAGACAACTTTTCAAAAGAGTTAATAACATTGATTAATTTTGGACATACAAATGGCATTTTGAATAAAAAAGAAAAAACATATTTGATTCCCAAAAGTCCGAACATACCTTATTATTATCACCTACCCAAAATACATAAACAACTAAATAACCCACCCGGTAGGCCTATCATTGCAGGAATGAATAGTATCACTGACAATCTATCTTCTTATATTGATTTTTATCTTCAAAAATATGTATCACAACTGAGGTCCTACATTAGAGACACTACTGATCTATTAATCAAACTTTCTAACATCAAAAAAGAAGAAAATTTGTATTGGGTCTCTTGTGATGTCACTTCGCTTTATTCAAATATTGCACATAACATAGGGTTAAAATCAATAGATTATTTTCTAAGTGAAGACATATATATGTCGGACCTTCAAAAAAATTACATATTAGAACTCATCAATTTTATTTTGACCCATAATTATTTTCAGTTTTTAGATAACTTTTATATACAAATTAAAGGGACGGCCATGGGGACCAGATTTGCTCCCAGTTTCGCAAACCTATTCATGGGTTATTTTGAATCAATTTACATCTATGATTCTAACTGGGAGCAAAATCTGGTCTTCTATGGCCGTTATATAGATGATCTGCTTTTTTTATGGAAGGGTCCATTGGATTCTCTGACAGCCTTTCAGAATGAATTAAATATGAATAATATGGGGATTAAGTTCACATGGAACGTACAAATAGATAAAATTGATTTTTTGGATGTTTCCCTAATGTGGGGCATAGATGATAAGGTGGAATCATGCACTTTTTTCAAAACAGTCGATAGCAACAATTTACTAGACTATCACAGTAACCATTACTCCAGTTGGAAAATAAACATACCATACAGTCAGTTTCGAAGAATTCGAAGAAATTGTACAGATATCAATACATTTGATATCCAAAGCCAGACCCTCATAGATCGTTTTAAAGAAAAACATTACCCTGCATCTCTCATTGAACATAGTTACCATAGGGCACGTGCCCAAAATAGGCATGAATTATTCACTAGTAAAAAGAAGAAAGAATCTACATTTGATTCAGGATATGAATCAACATTCATTACGAGATATAACGACAACCATAGGGAGATTAGAAAGATCTTATCTAAACATTGGACACTATTAAAGAAAGACCCTGTTCTGCGATCCATTTTAGGGGAGAAACCAATATGCACTTTTAGGAGAGCCCCAACAATAAAGGAAAAACTTGCACCTAGTAAGATAGTGATGTGCAAAAGGGAAACAAATGCACCATTCAATAGAGGAAACATACAAGATAGCACTCAAGGTGCAAAAATAGGCTTTTTCAGATGTCACAAAAATAGATGCAGTATGTGTAAATATACCATCAATGGACAAAAGAGTATCAAAGTAAATAACACAGGGGAAACTTTTACATTAACACAAAAAATAACATGCAGTTCTACTTATGTGGTCTATTGTATCACCTGCATCTGTGGCCTACATTATATAGGCCGCACCTGCAGGATGATAAGACAGAGATGGTCTGAACATCTCAGATGCATTGTGAAAGGATTAGATAAATACAGTACTTCTAGACATCATACAGCATCACATGGCACTAACAAATGCCTTATGAAGATAACCCCACTTGAGGTAGTGACTGCTAGTAATTCCCAAAATAGAATGATTAAACTTCGTCAAAGGGAGACCTTCTGGATCTATAGATTTTCATCTTTACATCCAGAAGGCCTCAATGAAGTAATTGATACAGCAGCCTTTTAGATCAATCCAGTACAAACATTCAGTTCATTCTATCTTTTAATTTAAGGGTTCTGTTATACAAGCTTCATATCTGTTCTCTCACATTAGTAGTGCACTTAATATTAATGTGTATATAATGGATCATATCCTCATTGATATTGATATATATTATTTAGAAGGAATGTAAGTATAGATCACCTGAGGTCACCACCCAGTAAATATCTTAATATACCAGTAATGTTTCATCTTGAAAATATATTCAGTATTTACTATCCATCTTACAATCATTCAAGCATCATATCACTATAAAACACATTTAATCACATTAATGGAGATATGTATATTTAGAATACTATAAACATACAATTTGTCTATATTCATACACATAGAGTATTTATTATATTAATTATAAACACTTAACATTGTCACACTATACACATTTAATCATATGAGTCACATAGGAATTGATATATTCATGGTCATACACATAATATTATTATAGTTATATTATTTATATATTATTACTCTAGTCACATAGGTTTTTATAATAGCACATCTATTTATATATATTTATTTACATAAAATAAGATATAGTTAGAGTACTTAACACTAGTCACACATAGAATTCACTAATTATCACTATTTATAGCATATAGTAACCATAATTTTCCTCTATATGTTTTTTCACATGTCTTTTCATATAGAACAATTTATTAATTTATTCACTAGGGCACAGAAAGCACACACAAAAAATGGAAGACTATAATTCATATTTTTTTATATATATATATAGTTTTATTTATATACATTATACAGGTTACCAATATATAAAAATATATGAGTATATGCATCTATTCGATTGAAGCGCAATGATTACGAGACTGGCATTATTTTGAATGTTATGATTCAGTAAAAATTGACGAATACTGTGAGGATAGGATATGCTTTCACAGAGCAGTAATACCAAAGGGCTACACAAATTGGCTGATGCTATCTCGAACATAGCCATAGGGTTATATATAAATATATCATAATAGCAAAGCAGTTCATATCCCAAAAAAATAAATAGACAATAGTTGATTTATTTATTTTTTTTTTTTAACGATAGAAAACACACGCCTATAAGCTGGGATTCACACACATAGTGACGCGTGATTGGTTTATGCTACACGCCCACGGATTATCACCTACACATTGGACATTGTGAAATCAGAGAGGGAGCTTTAAACAAATAGACATAGCCCTTCATAAAATCAGCTTATGATATGCACAATACAACAATTCAGATAACATTTAAACAGTTTATTGTAGGAGATCATGTCAAAAGGGGTAAGAATATATTAGGAAGAAAGTTGAGGAATTGTATTTAAAGACCGGCGATAAATGATACACGCCCACTAGCCATTACCCACACATATGGAAGTGTGAGATAGGCTAATGACACACACCCACAAGCTGACAGCTTTATATATGATATAAACAAACTAGCTAATGCTTTTAATTAATAAATAAATTAGACTTTCTACTATGAACAAAGGGGAGGAAAGAAATCCTCAGGAAATAAAGAAGTTATTAACCATATAAAATAGAAATAAATAGTGCATTCACTTTCATAAAGAGAGATTGCTGAAAATTTAATGAACCAACTATATGAGTGCTGTATTTGTTTTTTTGCTGAAACACTATTGTGCATACTATATATGTTTTCTTCCGAAATGTTTATGAGATATATTGTAATATCTGCTATATACTTGTTTTGATACTAGCTGTATATGTTAAAGTAGATCTATGCATACAATGAGTTATATATTCACATACTGGTATCAAGAAAAGTCAGTTTGTATTGTGAAGGTCACCATAGCAACATTTGCATAAGTAATTGGTAAATTGGGTGTGACCAATGTTTTAATTTATTTGAGGATGTATAAATAGGAGACTTCAGTTTTAGATCAGTATAACTTGCCTGAGGAAACAGAGTGGTAGCTCTGAGAAACGCGTAGCGAATTCTACTGATTTTTATTGTACACTGTTATATTTTTATATAAAGTGTTTTTTATATATATCTGGAGTCTCCTGAATTTTTTATCTGAACCTTCTGAATACATTGGACCATCTTTCACCGGAGTGGTATGTGCGCTGGGCCACTTTTAATATACCCAGCTTGCTTCATTAGCACTACAGTGTGCTCTATACTTTGTGAGTATATCTCTGAAGGGTAAAGCTGGTGGGTTCACACTCTGCTTACTAATTCCACACTAGGAGTCGCCCTCTGTATATCTTCTTACATTTCATGGTGTTCTTCTCATAAATTCTCTTGGCATTCTTTTAGACTTCCCAGAATTTTACAGTTTCTTCAGGATGGTTTGGATAAAGGTTTGTCTGCAAGTTCCTTGAAAGGACAAATCTTTGCTCTTTCTGTTTTATTTCACAGAAAGATTGCTAATCTTCCTGATATTCACTGTTTTGTTCAGGCTTTAGTTCGTATTAAGCCTGTCATTAAATCAATTTCTCCTCCTTGTAGTCTTAATTTAGTTTTGAAGGCTTTACAGGCTCCTCCGTTTGAGCCTATGCATTCTTTGGACATTAAACTACTTTCTTGGAAAGTGTTGTTCCTTTTGGCCATCTCTTCTGCTAGAAGAGTTTCTGAATTATCCTCTCTTGTGAATCTCCTTTTCAAATTTTTCAGCAGGATAAAGCGGTTTTGCGGACTTCATTTAAATTCTTACCTAAGGTTGTAAATTCTAACAACATTTATAGAGAAATTGTTGTTCCTTCCTTGTGTCCTAATCCTAAGAATTCTTTGGAGAGATCTTTACATTCTTTGGATGTGGTGAGAGCTTTGAAATATTATGTTGAAGCTACTAAGATTTCAGGAAGACTTTTATTTGTTATCTTTTCTGGTTCCAGGAAAGGTCAGAAGGCTTCTGCCGTTTCCTTGGCCTCATGGTTAAAACTTTTCATTCATCAAGCCTATTTGGAGTCGGGTCAAGCCCCACCTCAGAGAATTACAGCTCATTCTACTAGATCAGTTTCTACTTCCTGGGCTTTTAAGAATGAAGCTTCAGTTGATCAGATTTGCAAAGCTGCTACTTGGTCTTCTTTGCATACATTTACTAAATTCTACCATTTTGATGTATTTGCTTCTTCGGAAGCAGTTTTTGGTAGAAAAGTTCTTCAGGCAGCTGTTTCAGTTTGATTCTTCTGCTATTGATTTGATTTAAGTTTTTTTTTTTTTTTTTTTTTTTTTTTCCCTCACATTTATGAGAATTAATTTATATTTTGGGTTGTGGTTTAATTTTTTTCAGCGAAAAATGACTGATTTTATTTTTATCCCTCCCCTCTCTAGTGACTCTTGCGTGGAGTTCCACATCTTGGGTATTGCTATCCCATACGTCACTAGCTCATGGACTCTTGCCAATTACATGAAAGACAACCTAATTAATGTAAGAACTTACCTGATAAATTCATGTCTTTCATATTGGCAAGAGTCCATGAGGCCCACTCTTTTTTTTTTTTTTTTTTTTTTTTTTTTTTTTTATGGTGGTTATGATATTTTTTTTTTTTTTTTGTATAAAGCACAATTATTTCCAAATTCCTTCGATGCTTTTTACTCCTTTATTACCCCACTTCTTGGCTATTCGTTAAACTGAATTGTGGTGAGGGGTGTATTTATAGGCATTTTGAGGTTTGGGAAACTTTTTGCCCCTCCTGGTAGGATTGTATATCCCATACGTCACTAGCTCATGGACTCTTGCTAATATGAAAGAAATGAATTTATCAGGTAAGTTCTTACATAAATTATGTTT
The DNA here is from genome assembly GCF_027579735.1 of Bombina bombina. Taxonomy (NCBI): domain Eukaryota; kingdom Metazoa; phylum Chordata; class Amphibia; order Anura; family Bombinatoridae; genus Bombina; species Bombina bombina. The sequence goes on from NC_069503.1 coordinate 347,064,624, forward strand.
TTCCATTGTTCTCTCTAAGAAGGCCTTGCTGCCATGGAGAGAAATCACACAAAATCTTTGGGATATTTTTTTAGACCTTATATTGTAATTTAGGAGTCTCTCCTTCACATGAAGAACACTACATAGTAACATAAACATGTCTCAAGAAAACAATTTAACATAAACATAGTAGATGAGGTTGAAAAAAAGACCAAAGTTCAACCTATACAAATCTAATATACTTACAAAAAGCTCCAGTTGATCTTAAATTAATGCCATTAAACACAAGCAATCCTATCCCTGAATTCTGTTTCTAGCGAGAAATGTATCGAAACCATTTTTAAATGTGTCTAAGGTATTGGCATTCACTACCTCCTTTGTTAGCGAGTTCCACAATTTTATTGCTCTCCCAGTGGGAAAAAAATGTTTCCGTTCAGGAGATTAAATCTCCTTTCCTCCAGCCTTAAATTGTGACCTCTTTTTTCACAAACAATTTGTGTTTCTAATTTTTTTTTGAGGTGCCTTGTTGCACTTACAAGACTTCTTAGATTTTCTCGCCTGAGAGGAGAGCTTTTGATCATCGGGCCCTAAGTATTGGTCTTTGAGTAAATAGTAAGGAATCGGATAAGGAGGACTTTGTGTACATAATTAGATAACGTTCAGCTCAATTTTTTTAGTTTCAATTAGCAGAAACGGCTATTTCATATACAAAAATCGGGGTGGATTTTATTTAACTTATTAAAATCACAATTTAAATCACTAGTCATTAAGACTCTATTTAAATCATGGTTTTCTACATAAAGGTTTCATTCTTAGAATAACTTTTCAGATTATTTTTTCAGTTATACCAGAATTGACTGATTTAGTTATATACCATTAGAATGAAATTCATAAATATTTTTATGAAATTTATTGGGAGGGGAAGTATCTCCAGTTTAATAGGTCTATTATATTCCAAACAATTTTCTATTCATTGAGCTACTTGAATCTTAGTAACATGGAATTGCAGGGGAACAATGGGATAGTAAAGTCAAAATGTAAACTTTCCAATTCAGAGACAAAGTGCAATTTTTAAACAAGTTTCTATTATCAAATTTTGTTTCATTCTTTTAGTATACTTGGTTAAAAAGCATACCTAGGTATGCTTAGGAGCAGCAGTGCATTACTCAGCTGCTGATTAGTGGCGCATATATGCCTCTTGTCATTGGCTCACCCAGTGTGTTCAGCTAGCTCAGAGTAGTGCATTGCTCTTCCTTCAACAAAGGATACCAAGGGAATTAAGCATGTTTCATAATCTGAAAGTTGTTTAAAACTGTTCTGTCTGAATCATAAAAGAAAACAAGTGGTTTCATATCCTTTTAAGTACAGCACTACACACTTTCTGTATATAAAAAGCATTTTTGCTGTAAAGAGGCATTTTATATTTATACAGACACAACTTCACAGAACTACAAAGCCAGCCCAGCTCTCTGATAACATCTGGTGTTTGATTACAGTGCACGGACCCTCACAGGATATGTGCGTATGCCACACAAAAATAGTAATAGCTTTTACTAGAAGCATTTTTGCTAAAGGAAGTTTTTTTTTTTTTTTTTTTTTTTTTTGTGCAAAAATGTTTATAATTTAAATTAAAATGCACCCATGCACATTTTAAATTTTGACCTCTCCATCCCTTTTAATTTAAAATAAATAAATAAATCTCATTAGAAAAATAAGTATGCCCCTCTTAGTTAACAGTAAAGAAACTGTAAACACCAAAAATGGTATTGTTTAAAAAGCTAGATAATCCCTTTACCATTCCCCAGTTTTGCATAACAAACACTGTTATATTAAGATACTTTTTACCTCTATGATTACCTTGTATCTAAGTTTCTGCAGACTGCCTCCTCTCGGGCAATTAGTGCTGACTCTTAAATAACTCTACAAGCACAATGTTATTTATATGAAACACGTGAGCGAACACACTCTAGATGTGAAACTTTCAAATGCATTCAGATAAGGGGAGGCCTTCAAGGCCTTAGACATTAGCATATGAGCCTACCTAGGTTTAGCTTTCATCTAAGAATACTAAGAGAATAAAGTACATTTTGAAGATAAAAGTAAATTAGAAAGTTGTTTAAAATTACATGCCCTATCTGAATCGTGAAAGTTTTTAATTTGGACTTTATTATCCCTCAACACAAACTCCAGGTATTGGTTTTGTGGCACCAATATTCCCATACATGAAAGTTTGTCATTGAGTTATAAATGTACCCTCTCCCTAAATGCATCTTGTTTTTATTTTGTTCTGCTCAGAAGTGACATCTTACAAGACATAGAGATCTGGGAGTCTTCAGGACAGTGGCTGTTGTCTGTTTATTCTCTGGGAAAAGAAAAGTGCAACCTGTCAGGTACATGTGTTCAGTTACACAGCTTATGTTTTCCCAGACTCGCCTCTGTCAGAGTATATTTCCTGCTATGTGATTACTGAAGGAAGATTGTACAGATTAGCTGGTGCCAATTGTTTTGTTGTTCAGAGACCTATCCCATAAAACTTGTCGTATAATATTTGCTGTGGCCAATTAGCGAGAGATGTAAATATACCATGTACTTCTAAAGCAATCTCTGTAGCATGTTGAAGTATTAGCATCCTGGGTATTGTAGGATACACTTCAACTTCTCTGGGACAGTGGGAAATCACAAATGTTAGAGCTAAATTACAGGTAAAATGGGGCAAAATAATAAAAATACACTGCAAAAGTTTTTTTTGTCTGTACATAAATACTTTACATTGAATTTGAATTTTTTGTACTTTTCCTCTTACTCATTTACTGTACCCACACATTATATACAGTTTTTCTTGCCATTAAATGGACTTTCTAAAGATACCATTATTTTCATCATATCTTCTAATTTACTATAAAAATAATTATAAAATATGAGGAAAAAAAATACTTTTTCTAACATGAACCCCCAAAATCTATTACACTACTACAACCACCAAAAAACACCCATGCTAAATAGTTTCTACATTTTGTCCTAAGTTTAGAAATACCCAATGTTTACATGTTCTTTGCAAGTTATAGGGAAATAAGTACAAGTAGCACTTTGCTATTTCCAAACCATTTTTTTTTCATAATTAGTGATAGTTACATTGTAACACTGATATCTGTCAGGAATCCCTGAATAACCCTTAAAGGGACAGTCAACACCCATGAAAACTTTATCCTATACCTTAGATCAACAACAAAAAAATGAGCCTGCACCGCATCCCATCTTCAATAACACTAACGTTAGGTGGCTAATCTTCAAAGAACATTTAGTTAACAGCAGCAGATATGGCCTCCAAACTCCTCCCCCTCCTCCTCCGTACCCTTCTTGTTTTAAATAAATACTCGTTCACAGGGACACTGTTCTATTTCTAATGTGCATGCGCAATGTAATTGTAGTACGCTCGCTATTAGAAATAGAACAGTGTCTCCGTGAACGTGGCTAAAGAATCTAGCCGAGGATTTGATTCTCATTGGCTGAAGACTTAGAGAAGAAGCCTTCTACGTAACAGGGGGAGGAGTTTGGCTGCCATATCTGCCGCTGTTAACTAAATGTTCATTGAAGATTAGCCACCCAACGTTAGTGTTATTGAAGATGGGATGGGGAGCAGGCTCATTTTTTTTTTTTTTTTTTTGTTGATCTATGGTATGGGATAAAGTTTTCATGGGTGTTGACTGTCCCTTTAACTTGTGTGTGTTAGAGACAGTCTACACCTATAACAACCTTAGTCCATAGCTATGATCTCTAGCTGACATCTGTATTGAACCCCTGCATCCGTATTTTCGCTTGTTCACTCACCCACATTTTCTCAAAAGAAGTTTATATGTTATTATTCAAATATGGCCGCCAAACTCCTCCCAATAGCTTCTCCTCCTACCTTATCGAGTGGTTCTCCTTCCCTATCACACTCGTACATGGAGCACTAAGTGATGTAATAGGACTCTAATACGCATGTGCATAGAGATACAGCTCAAAATCGGAAGTCTGTCAGCATTATCGGAGCAAACCCAAAAACGCTCCCTTTGCGCTTCAGCAGTTGCAGCAAATCTGACACTCCGAAGTTTCTTTTAGGTAATTGTCAACTGCTAATTTGAATGCAGCAGAAACATTGAGAGGAAGTTTTGTTCCGGATAGTTGGTTCCTTGGGCCGTTGTGCATGCGCGAAGCACTGAAAGCACGATACAGTATTTTAATCAGTGATCAATTTTCGATTGGACAGTGGAAAATAAGAGAGTTGGTGATGTATTGGGTGAGTGGAGAGGCCATTTCTAACCGTTGAAATAAAACTTTCTTTCATGTAATTGGCAAGAGTCCATGAGCTAGTGAAGTATAAGATATACAATCCTACCAGGAGGGGCAAACTTTCCCAAACCTTAAAATGCCTATAAATACACCCCTCACCACTCCCACAATTCAGTTTTACAAACTTTGCCTCCTATGGAGGTGGTGAAGAAAGTTTGTTCTAAGATTTCTATGTAGATATCTGCTTCTCAGCATTTTGAAGCCCGATTCCTCTGAGTACAGTGAATGTCAGAGGGATGTGAAGGGAGTATCACCCTTTTGAATGCAACGGTTTTCCTCACGGGAGATCTATTTCATAGGTTCTCTGTTATTGGTCGTAGAGATTCATCTCCTAACTCCCTTTTCAGATTGACGATATACTCTCATATTCTATTACCTCTACTGATGACCGTTTCAGTACTGGTTTGGCTATCTGTGGATGGTTGTCTCTTGGTAAGTATGTTTTCATTACTTAAGACACTCTCAGCTATGGTTTGGCACTTTATGTATTTATATAAAGTTCTACATAATATATATTGTACTTATATTTGCCATGATTCAGGTTTCAGTATGTTTCCTTTTGCAGACTGTCAGTTTCATGTCTGGGAAATGCATTTTTTAGGAAAATGTATTTCTTACCTGGGGTATAGTGTGTGTGTGTGGTTTTTTTTTTTTTTTTTTTTTATTATTTTATTTATTTATTTTCTTCAATTTACTTATTTTAAATTCGCAGGCAGAATTAGGCTCGCGAGGGCGCGAAATGCCAAACTATATTGCGTCATTTTTGGCGTAAAGTTCGATGACGCAAATTTGTAATTTATGGCGTCTTTGTCAACACAGAGTCCTATCACAAGGTTGCATCTTCAATGACGCGAGTGTCATTTCTGGATGTTGTTGGCGCCAAAAAAATTTCTGTTTGTTTGTGCGTCATACTTGGCGCCAAATATTTTCATTATTTTAAACCCCATTCCTATATGCCTCTTGCATTTTTTTCTATCAGAGGGCTATGCTGTTTACATTTCTTTTCCCATTCCTGAAACTGCCATATAAGGAAATTGATAAATTTGCTTTATATGTTGTTTTTCCTCTTACATTTGCAAGATGTCTCAATCTGATCCTCTCTCAAAAATCATTGTTGGAACCCTGCTGACTGATAACAGTTCTACCAAAGCTAAGTACATTTGTTGTAATCTTGTGGAGATTATAACTCCAGCTGTGGTTTGTAATAAGTTGTCATGATAAACTTTTACATGCTGAGAATGTGTCAATCAGTAATAGTACATTGCCTGTTGCTGTTCTTTTAACATCTAATGTACAAGAATGTATTGCTGATTCTGTTCAGAAGATTTTGTCTGCCATCCCGCCTTCTAATAAATGTAAAGGTCTTTTAAAACTTCTCATAAAGTTGATGAAATTTCAAATGACCGACAACATACTGAATTATCCTCCTCTGATGGGGATCTATCTGATTCATAAGATCCTTCCTCAGATATTGACACTGACAAATCTACTTATTTATTTAAAATGGAGTATATTTGTTCTTTGTTAAAGAAGTGTTGATTATATTAGATATTGAGGAGACTAGTCCTCTTGATATTAAAATTAGTAAACTTTTAAATTCTGTTTACAAACCTCCTGTGGTTATTCCAGAGGTTTTTTCATTTCCTGATGCTATTTCTGATATGATTTCTAAGGAATGGAATAGGCCTGGTACTTTTATTCCTTCTTTAAGGTTTAAAAAAAATTGTATCCTTTGCCAGCAGTTAGATTGGAGTTTTGGGAAAAGATCCCCAAAGTTGTGGGGCTATCTCTACTCTTGCTAAAGGTACTACTATTCCTACGGAAGATAGTACTTCTTTTAAAGATCCTTTTAGATAGGAAAATTGAATCTTATCTAATTAAAGCTTATTTATATTCAGGTCTTCTTCTTAGGCCTGCAATTTCTTTGGCTGATGTTGCTGCTGCTTCAACTTTTTGGTTGGATACGTTAGCACAAAAGTATCGGATCATGATTTGTCTAGCATTGTTAACTTGATTCAACATGCTAATTTCATTTGTGATGCCATTTTTTTTTATATCATCAAAATTGATGTTAAATCTATGTCTTTAGCTATTTTAGCTAAAAGAGCTTTGTGGCTTAAAGTGGATGTAAACTCACTGATAGTCGACAATCACAACTGCTTTATCATCCAAAAATAGCATAAGTTTAAGTCATCAATTTTGTAAAAACATATTATATCGATGTATATACTTCTAACTAAAAACGTCTTGCTTTCTCCCTCCACCCGCCATTTTGTTCCGCTTTTCTTACAGTGATTGACATTTGCCTAAACTAATAATTTGGCGTACCCCGTGGCGTCCAGCCCCTTTTTCTTAACGTCATTGTGAATTTATGCGCATGCGTCTTTTATATGTGCATGCGTAAAACAACTTCAGCTGGCTTTCGAAGCGCTGCGCGTACACGCTCTAAGCATGCACATATAAAGCCCTCATCCACAACCTTCCTGTATTTACCAGGAACTGCAAGTAAGTATCTATCTAGAGTACACGCATGCGCATATTCGGCACTAAATTAGAAGCGCATGCGCACAAAAAGGAGCCATCGTGAACGCGCAAGGGTAATACGTCATAGAGCGGGTGGGACCGCTCTAGACGTTATGCGCTGAAAAGAAGGGAAGTTATGGATGGGAGGAGCTCTGCCTGAAAACGGAGCCGAGTTACAAACGTAAATATTAATTTCTTTTTTCTACATTTAAAGAAAAAAAGTATGCGGTATTAATAAGAGTGCATAAGAACAGATTTGGAAGGTCAATGTGTTAAAAATTTACATCCACTTTAAATCTTAGAATGCTGATATGACTTCTAAGTCCAGATTTCTATCTCTTTCTTTCCAAGTTAATAAATTATTTGGTTTACAGTTGGATTCAATAATTTCAACTGTCACTGGGGGGAAGGGAGTATTTTTGCCTTAGGATAAAAGATCTAAGGGTAAATCTAAAGCTTCTAACCGTTTTCGTTCCTAAATAGGGAACAGAAACCTAATTCTTCCCCCAGGGAATCTGTTTCCAATTGGAAGCCTTCTTCAAATTGGAATAAATCCAAGCCTTTTAAGAGATCAAAGCCAGCCCCCAAGTCCGCATGAAGGTGCGGCCCTTATTCCAGCTCTGCTGGTAGGGGGCAGATTAAGATTTTTCAAAGATGTTTGGATCAATTCGGTCCAAAATCATTGGATTCAGAATATTGTCTCTCAGGGGTACAGAATAGGATTCAGAGTAAGACCACCTGTGAGAAGATTTTTTTTTTTTTTTTTTTTTTTTTTCTCATGCATTCCAGCAAACCCAGTAAAGGCTCAGGCTTTCCTGAAGTGTGTTTCAGACCTGGAGTTATCTGGGGTAATCATGCCAGTTCCGTTTTCAGGAACAGGGTCTGGGGTTTTATTCAAATCTATTCATTGTCCCAAAGAAAGAAAATTCATTCAGACCTGTTTTGGATCTTAAAATTTTTTAATCGATATGTAAGAGTACCAACTTTCAAAATGGTGACTATAAGGACTATTCTGCCTTTTGTTCAGCAACGGCATTATATGTCCACAATAGACTTACAGGATGCATATCTTCATATTCCGATTCATCCAGATCACTATCAGTTCCTGAGATTCTCTTTTCTAGACAAGCATTACCAATTTGTTGCTCTTCCTTTTGGCCTAGCGACAGCTCCAAGAATCTTTTCAAAGGTTCTCTGTGTCCTACTCTCTGTAATCAGAGAACAGGGTATTGCAGTGTTTCCTTATTTGGACAATATCTTGGTACACAAATCAACTACTGTTGTTTCTGCGAAGACATGGTTAGAGGATCAATTTACCAAAAAGTTATTTGATTCCTCAGACAAAGGTAACCTTTTTAGGTTTCCAGATAGATTCAGTGTCCATGACTTTGTCTTTAACAGACAAGAGACGTTTGAAATTGGTTGCAGCCTGTCGGAACCTTCAGTCTCAGTCATTCCCTTCAGTAGCTATGTGCATGGAAGTTTTAGGTCTCATGACTGCAGCATCGGACGCGATCCCCTTTGCTCGTTTTCATATGAGACCTCTCCAACTTTCTATGCTGAACCATTGGTACAGGGATTATACAAGTATATCACAATTAATATCCTTAAATCCCAATGTTCAACCTTCTCTGACTTGGTGGTTAGATCACCATTGTATAATTCTAGGGGCCTCTTTCGTTCATCCAACCTGGACTGTGATCACAACAGATGCAAGTCTTTCAATTTGGGGAGCTGTTTGGGGATCTCTGACAGCACAAGCGGTTTGGAAATCTCAAGAGGCGAGATTACCAATATATATATTTTGGAACTCCATGCGATTCTCAGGGCTCTTCAGTTCTGGCCTCTGTTGAAGAGAGAACCGTTCATTTGCTTTCAGACAGACAATATCACAACTGTGGCATATGTCAATCATGAGGGTGGGACTCACAGTCCTCAAGCTATGAAAGAAGTATCTCGGATACTTGTTTGGGCGGAATCCAGCTTCTGTCTAATTTCTGCGGTTCATATCCCAGGTATAGACAATTGGGAAGCGGATTACCTCAGTCGTCAGACTTTTTACATCCGGGAGAATGGTCTCTCCACCCAGATGTGTTTTCTCAAGTTGTTCAGTTGTGGGGGCTTCCAAAAATAGATCTGATGGCATCTCATCTAAACAAGAAACTTCACAGGTACCTGTCCAGGGATCCTCAGGTGGATGCATTGACACTTCCTTGGTGTTATCAACGGTCTTATATTTTCCTGCCTCTAGTTCTTCCAAGAGTGATCTCCAAAATCATCATGGAGCAATCATTTGTGCTGCTGGTGGCTCCAGCATGGCCTCACAGGTTTTGGTATGCGGATCTTGTTCGGATGTCCAGTTGCCAGCCTTGGCCACTTCCATTAAGGCCAGACCTTCTATCTCAAGGTCCGTTTTTCCATCAGGATCTCAAATCATTAAATTTGAAGAAATTTGAACGCTTAGTCATAGAGGTTTTTCTGACTCCGTGATTAATACTATGTTGCAGGCTCGTAAATCTGTTTCTAGAAAGATTTATTATTGAGTTTGGAAGACTTTCATTTCGTGGTGGTCTTCTCATAAATTCTCTTGGCATTCTTTTAGAATTCCTAAAATTTTACAGTTTCTTCAGGAAGGTTTGTCTGCAAGTTCATTGAAAGGACAAATCTCTGCTCTTTTGGTTTTATTTCACAGAAAGATTGCTAAACTTCCTGATATTCATTGTTTTGTGCAGGCTATGGTTCATATCAAGCCTGTCATTAATCTCTCCTCCTTGGAGTCTTAATTTGGTTTTGAAGGCTTTACAGGCTCCTCCGTTTGAGCCTATGCATTCTTTGGACATTAAACTACTTTCTTGGAAAGTGTTTCTTTGGCCATCTCTTCTGCTAGAAGAGTTTCTGAATTATTCGCTCTCTTGTGAATCTCCTTTTCTGGTTTTTCTTCAGGATAAGGCAGTTTTGCGGACTTAATTTAAATTCTAACAACATTAATAGAGAAATTGTTGTTCCTTTCTTGTGTCCTAATCCTAAGAATTCTTTGGATGTGGTGAGAGCTCTGAAATATTATGTTGAAGCTACTAAAATTTCAGGAAGACTTCTAATCTATTTGTTATCTTTTCTGGTTCTAGGAAAGGTCAGAAGGCTTCTGCCGTTTCTAGGGGCTTTGTGGTTAAAGCTTTTGATTCATCAAGCCTATTTGGAGTTGGGTCAAGCCCCGCCTCAGAGAATTACAGCTCATTCTACTAGATCAGTTTCTACTTCCTGGGCTTTTAAGAATGAAGCTTCAGTTGATCAGATTTGCAAAGCTGCTACTTGGTCTTCTTTGCATACATTTACTAAATTCTACCATTTTGATGTATTTGCTTCTTCGGAAGCAGTTTTTGATAGAAAAGTTCTTCAGGCAGCTGTTTCAGTTTGATTCTTCTGCTTTTTATTAAGTTTATTCTCATAAATGAAAAAAAAAAATTTTGGGTTGTGGATTAATTTTTTTCAGCGGAAAATGGCTGTTTTTATTTTTATCCCTCCCTCTCTAGTGACTCTTGCGTGGAGTTCCACATCTTGGGGATTGCTATCCCAAACGTCACTAGCTCATGGACTCTTGCCAATTACATGAAAGACAACCTAATTAATGTAAGAACTTACCTGATAAATTCATTTCTTTCATATTGGCAAGAGTCCATGAGCTCACTTTTTTTTTTTTTTTTTTTTTTTTATGGTGGTTATGAATTTTTTGTATAACGCACAATTATTTACAAATTCCTTTGTTGATGCTTTATTATTCCTTTCTTTATCACCCCACTTCTTGGCTATTCGTTAAACTGAATTGTGGGTGTGGTGAGGGGTGTATTTTATAGGCATTTGAGGTTTGGGAAACTTTTTGCCCCTCCTGGTAGGATTGTATATCCCATACGTCACTAGCTCATGGACTCTTGCCAATATGAAAGAAATCAATTTATCAGGTAAGCTCTTACATAAATTATGTTTTTCATTGTAAATAACTCTGGATGTGTAGATGACTCAATATGGTTGAGGTGAGTAATGAAAATCTGAAAAGAATCTAACGGAGGGACTAAGGTTGTTATAAGTGTAGACTGTCCCTTTAAGATTAGAAGTGAGCGCTAGAGATAGTATCCTGCTACCTCTGTTAAACCCCTCAAATTTCAACCAGATAGAATAGTTAAAGAAAGAAGAGGAGCTCTAGATGCACGGATACAATTTAATAAATTTGTAGCATATAGTATTGAAATCACATTTAGTAGAAAATAGTGTCAATGTAAAAAGGTCAGGACGTCTCCTGGTATAAAAAAATATATTTCTCTTGTTAAGTGTATCCAGTCCACGGATCATCCATTACTTATGGGATATTAACTCCTCCCCAACAGGAAGTGCAAGAGGATTCACCCAGCAGAGCTGCTATATAGCTCCTCCCCTAACTGCCATTACCAGTCATTCTCTTGCACCCAACGAATAGATGGGATGTGTGAGAGGACTGTGGTGATTATACTTAGTTTCATACCTTCAATCAAAAGTTTGTTATTTTATAATAGCACCGGAGTGTGTTATTCCTTCTCTGGTAGAATTTGAAGAAGAATCTACCTGAGTTTTTCTATGATTTTAGCCGGAGTAGTTAAGATCATATTGCTGTTTCTCGGCCATCTGAGGAGAGGTAAACTTCAGATCAGGGGACAGCGGGCAGATTAATCTGCAAAGAGGTATGTAGCAGCTTATTATTTTCTGACAATGGAATTGATGAGAAAATTCTGCCATACCGATATAATGTAAACTCAGCCTTAAATGCAGTAGCAGCAACTGGTATCAGGCTGTCATGTATGTATATTTTACACTTCAGTATTCTGGGGAATGGCACTTCACTGGAATTATACTGTATGCATAAAACTTTAGCCTAATTTGCAGGGACTAGCAACAGGCTTTTTAATAACACTCAATTTATTAATGTTAAACGTTTTTTGCTGGCATGTAAAATCGTTTAATTTTCTGAGGTACTGGGTGAAAAAATGTTTTGGGCACTATTTTTTTCCACTTGGCAGTCGTTTTATTTAATTTATGACAGTTTACTGATCTCTCTCACTGTTAGCTATCAGGGTTAGTTATCCTTTGCTAATGGGAGCAATCCTTTGCTAAAATTGTGTTTTTTACAAAGATTTGATGCTATAACTTTTCAGTTTATTAATTTTCAACTGTCATAACTTTTTCTGTGCTTCTTATAGGCACAGTACGTTTTCATATTATAGTAAATTACTTGAAAAGTATTTCCAAGTTGCTAGTTTATTTGCTAGTGTGTTAAACATGTCTGATTCAGAGGAAGATATCTGTGCTATATGTGCTAAAGCCAAAGTGGAGCCCAATAGAAATTTATGTACTAACTGTATTGATGCTACTTTAAATAAAAGTCAATCTGTACAAATTGAACATATTTCACCAAACAACGAGGGGAGAGTTATGCCGACTAACTCGCCTCACGTGTCAGTACCTGCATCTCCCGCTCGGGAGGTGCGTGATATTGTAGCGCCGAGTACATCTGGGCGGCCATTACAAATCACATTACAGGATATGGCTACTGTTATGACTGAAGTTTTGGCTAAATTACCAGAACTAAGAGGTAAGCGTGATCACTCTGGGGTGAGAACAGAGTGTGCTGATAATATTAGGGCCATGTCAGACACTGCGTCACAATTTGCAGAACATGAGGACGGAGAGCTTCATTCTGCGGGTGACGGTTCTGATCCAAACAAACTGGATTCAGATATTTCAAATTTTAAATTTAAGCTGGAAAACCTCCGTGTATTACTAGGGGAGGTGTTAGCGGCTCTGAATGATTGTAACACAGTTGCAATACCAGAGAAAATGTGTAGGTTGGATAAATATTTTGCGGTACCGGCGAGTACTGACGTTTTTCCTATACCTAAGAGACTTACTGAAATTGTTACTAAGGAGTGGGATAGACCCGGTGTGCCGTTCTCACCCCCTCCGATATTTAGAAAGATGTTTCCAATAGACGCCACCACACGGGACTTATGGCAAACGGTCCCTAAGGTGGAGGGAGCAGTTTCTACTTTAGCTAAGCGTACCACTATCCCGGTGGAGGATAGCTGTGCCTTTTCAGATCCAATGGATAAAAAGTTAGAGGGTTACCTTAAGAAAATGTTTGTTCAACAAGGTTTTATATTGCAACCTCTTGCATGCATTGCGCCTGTCACGGCTGCAGCAGCATTTTGGTTTGAGTCTCTGGAAGAGACACTTGAATCAGCTCCATTAGATGAGATTACACACAAGCTTAAAGCCCTTAAGTTAGCTAACTCATTTATTTCAGATGCCGTAGTACATTTAACTAAACTTACGGCTAAGAATTCCGGATTCGCCATTCAGGCACGCAGAGCACTGTGGCTAAAATCCTGGTCAGCTGACGTTGCTTCTAAATCTAAATTGCTTAATATACCTTTCAAAAGGCAGACCTTATTCGGGCCCGGGTTGAAAGAAATTATCGCTGACATTACAGGAGGTAAAGGCCATGCCCTGCCTCAAGACAGAGCCAAACCTAAGGCTAGACAGTCTAATTTTCGTTCCTTTCGTAATTTCAAAGCAGGAGCAGCATCAACTTCCTCTGCACCAAAACAGGAAGGAGCTGTTGCTCGCTACAGACAAGGCTGGAGACCTAACCAGTCCTGGAACAAGGGCAAGCAGGCCAGGAAACCTGCTGCTGCCCCTAAGACAGCATGAATCGAGGGCCCCCGATCCGGGAACGGATCTAGTGGGGGGCAGACTTTCTCTCTTCGCCCAGGCTTGGGCAAGAGATGTCCAGGATCCCTGGGCGTTAGAGATCATATCTCAGGGATACCTTCTAGACTTCAAATTCTCTCCCCCAAGAGGGAGATTTCATCTGTCAAGGTTGTCAACAAACCAAATAAAGAAAGAGGCGTTTCTACGCTGCGTACAAGATCTTTTATTAATGGGAGTGATCCATCCGGTTCCGCGGTCGGAACAAGGACAAGGGTTTTACTCATATCTGTTTGTGGTTCCCAAAAAAGAGGGAACTTTCAGGCCAATCTTGGATTTAAAGATCCTAAACAAATTCCTAAGAGTTCCATCGTTCAAAATGGAAACTATTCGGACAATTTTACCCATGATCCAAAAGGGTCAGTACATGACCACAGTGGATTTAAAGGATGCTTACCTTCACATACCGATTCACAAAGATCATTACCGGTATCTAAGGTTTGCCTTTCTAGACAGGCATTACCAGTTTGTAGCTCTTCCATTCGGATTGGCTACGGCTCCGAGAATCTTCACAAAGGTTCTGGGTGCTCTTCTGGCGGTACTAAGACCGCGAGGAATTGTGGTAGCTCCGTACCTAGACGACATTCTGATACAAGCTTCAAGCTTTCAAACTGCCAAGTCTCATACAGAGTTAGTACTGGCATTTCTAAGGTCGCATGGATGGAAGGTGAACGAAAAGAAGAGTTCTCTCTTTCCACTCACAAGAGTTCCCTTCTTGGGGACTCTTATAGATTCTGTAGAAATGAAGATTTACCTGACAGACAGGTTAACAAAGCTTCAAAATGCATGCCGTGTCCTTCATTCCATTCAACACCCGTCAGTAGCTCAATGCATGGAGGTGATCGGCTTAATGGTAGCAGCAATGGACATAGTACCCTTTGCACGCCTACATCTCAGACCGCTGCAATTGTGCATGCTCAGTCAGTGGAATGGGGATTACTCAGACTTGTCCCCTACTCTGAATCTGGATCAAGAGACCAGAAATTCTCTTCTATGGTGGCTTTCTCGGCCACATCTGTCCAGGGGGATGCCATTCAGCAGGCCGGACTGGACAATTGTAACAGACGCCAGCCTACTAGGTTGGGGCGCTGTCTGGAATTCTCTGAAGACTCAGGGACAATGGAATCAGGAGGAGAGTCTCCTACCAATAAACATTCTGGAATTGAGAGCAGTTCTCAATGCCCTTCTGGCTTGGCCCCAGTTAACAACTCGGGGATTCATCATGTTTCAGTCGGACAACATCACGACTGTAGCTTACATAAACCATCAGGGAGGGACAAGAAGCTCCCTAGCAATGATGGAAGTATCAAAGATAATTCGCTGGGCAGAGTCTCACTCTTGCCACCTGTCAGCAATCCACATCCCGGGAGTGGAGAACTGGGAGGCGGATTTCTTAAGTCGTCAGACTTTTCATCCGGGGGAGTGGGAACTTCATCCGGAGGTCTTTGCCCAAATACTTCGACGTTGGGGCAAACCAGAGATAGATCTCATGGCGTCTCAACAGAACGCCAAGCTTCCTCTTTACGGGTCCAGATCCAGGGATCCGGGAGCGGTTCTGATAGATGCTTTGACAGCACCTTGGACCTTCGGGATGGCTTATGTGTTTCCACCCTTCCCGATGCTTCCTCGATTGATTGCCAGAATCAAACAGGAGAGAGCATCAGTGATTCTAATAGCGCCTGCATGGCCACGCAGGACTTGGTATGCAGATCTAGTGGACATGTCATCCTGTCCACCTTGGTCGCTACCTCTGAAACAGGACCTTCTGATCCAGGGTCCCTTCAAACATCAAAATCTAATTTCTATGAAGCTGACTGCTTGGAAATTGAACGCTTGATTTTATCAAAGCGTGGTTTTTCTAAGTCAGCTATTGATACCTTAATACAGGCTAGGAAGCCTGTTACCAGAAAGATTTACCATAAGATATGGCGCAAATACTTATATTGGTGCGAATCCAAGAGTTACTCATGGAGTAAGGTTAGGATTCCGAGGATATTGTCTTTTCTACAAGAAGGTTTAGAAAAGGGTTTATCCGCTAGTTCCTTAAAGGGACAGATTTCAGCTCTGTCCATTCTTTTACACAAACGTCTGTCAGAAGTTCCGGACGTTCAAGCTTTTTGTCAGGCTTTAGCTAGGATCAAGCCTGTGTTTAAAACTGTTGCTCCACCATGGAGTTTGAACTTAGTTCTTAATGTTTTACAGGGGGTTCCGTTTGAACCCCTTCATTCCATTGATATCAAGTTGTTATCTTGGAAAGTTCTGTTTTTAATGGCGATTTCCTCGGCTCGAAGAGTCTCTGAGTTATCTGCCTTACATTGTGATTCTCCTTATCTGATTTTTCATTCAGACAAGGTAGTTCTGCGTACTAAACCTGGGTTCCTACCTAAGGTGGTCACTAACAGGAATATCAATCAAGAGATTGTGGTTCCATCTTTGTGTCCTAATCCTTCTTCGAAAAAGGAACGTCTGCTACACAATCTAGATGTAGTCCGTGCCCTGAAATTTTATCTACAGGCAACTAAGGATTTTCGACAAACGTCTTCCCTGTTTGTCGTTTATTCTGGTCAGAGGAGAGGTCAAAAAGCTTTGGCTACCTCTCTCCTTTTGGCTTCGTAGCATAATACGGTTAGCCTATGAGACTGCTGGACAGCAGCCTCCTGAAAGAATTACAGCACATTCTACTAGAGCTGTGGCTTCCACTTGGGCCTTTAAGAATGAGGCTTCTGTTGAACAGATTTGCAAGGCTGCAACTTGGTCTTCTCTTCATACTTTTTCCAAATTTTACAAATTTGACACTTTTGCTTCTTCGGAGGCTGTTTTTGGGAGAAAGGTTCTTCAGGCAGTGGTTCCTTCCGTATAAAGAGCCTGCCTGTCCCTCCCGTCATCCGTGTACTTTAGCTTTGGTATTGGTATCCCATAAGTAATGGATGATCCGTGGAATGGATACACTTAACAAGAGAAAACATAATTTATGCTTACCTGATAAATTTATTTCTCTTGTAGTGTATCCAGTCCACGGCCCGCCCTGTCACTTTAAGGCAGGTAATTTTTCCATTAAACTACAGTCACCACTGCACCCTATGGTTTTCCTTTCTCTGCATGTTTTCGGTCGAATGACTGGTAATGGCAGTTAGGGGAGGAGCTATATAGCAGCTCTGCTGGGTGAATCCTCTTGCACTTCCTGTTGGGGAGGAGTTAATATCCCATAAGTAATGGATGATCCGTGGACTGGATACACTACAAGAGAAATAAATTTATCAGGTAAGCATAAATTATGTTATTAAAAAAAAAAAAAAAAAAAACAACAAAGATCAAACCTTATCAATGTAAAGACCCAGTTTTTACAAATGTTCAACATTAACATTGGAACAAACTCAACATATATACTGTTGGTAAATAAGGGCAAAGTTGCTGGTTATAAAGTCCCAAATATTATTGAATAACCATATGAGGCAATATATTTATATAAATAACCACCAATATTAGAGGAGGGCAAGCGTTATATAGCGTGATTATAGAAGACAAAGTTAATGTCGCAAAAACTCAATACCATCTATGATGGATTCTATAACTTCAGGAATGAGCCGATATTGGCAAAGTACCTTTATCCTTTGACCGAGTAGATGAAGCTGTTTATGCTGTAATTTGTTTTTTCGGTGCCTCTCAGCGACTTTGTCCGCATCCAAGATGGCAGTAAATGACGTCTGTTTATAGCGTGTTGGTCGTGTCTGCGGTTCCTCTCAGCGGTTCTCTGGGATTAATTCTCTAACCAAAAATCTTTCACAATATATAGATGGTTTCCTTCAGGGATATGTCAGGCAATTCCCATCTTAATTAAAAGATACTACAGATATTCTTAGATATCTAGAATCATTAGAATGGAAAAGTGATTATATATTGGTGACTTGCCACGTTTCTTCGCTTTACACAAGTATTGACCATGAACTGGGCAACACTGTAGAATTGGAACAAGAACTGTTGGACATGAATAACAATAATATAGGTCTAAGTTTCACCCATCATTATAGTCCAAACCATATAACCTTTCTAGATCTAGAAATTGACATTGTTGAAGAACAAATGGTTACATCCACCCACTTTAAAGAAATCAATGCCAACAATTGTATTCATTATAATAGTTGCCATTTGAAATGCTGGAAAGACAATATATCAAAGGGCCAGTATATACATCTAAAAAAGAAACTGCTCAAAGACTTCAGATTATGATAAACAAATAGAATTACTAGAAGAGAGATTCAGTGAGAAAGGGTACCATACATACATTATGCTACAAGCCAAGTTAGAAGTAGACAAAATAGATGGAACTACACTTTTTTTTTTAACTTATAAGAATACTAACAAACCTGAAGATAACCTTAAACTAAATGTCCCTTTCATTACCAATTATAATGCAGATAATGTAATTTTGAAAAAAATTCTCAAAAGCATTGGCATCTCGTTCTAACAGACCCAATAATCGGAGATAAAATAATAGAACCCAATATATACAAGAAAGCTAGAAACATAAAAAGTGCCCTAGCTCCCAAGTGAACTGCAACTAGAAAAACACACGCAGTATAGAAAGAAGTATACAAGGCAACCCATTAAAAGGATTTTTTCCTTGTTTTGGATGCAGGTCTTGTAAACGTAGTCATGAAATTAAAATTATTGAATCTCCCACTAATAAATTTAAATTAAACATTAAAGAAACAAATGTCAAGACAAATATGTAATATATATGTAATTGAATGTTCGTGCAAAATTTGTTACATAGGAGAAACTACGAGAACCCTCAGAGAGGATCAGAGAACATCTTTCCTGTATAGAGAGAGGAAGATCTAGACACTGTCTTATACACTCATTTTAGGGAAATTCATGCCAATAATGTAAAAGATTTGAAATTTTGGGAAATTATGAAATTGAATACCAAATTGGAGAGGAGGGGATAAAGAACAACACTTACTAAAAATGGAGGCAGAACTTATATACCGGATGGACACACTCTCTCCTTCAGGACTAAATTCAGAACTAGACATTACACCATTTTTATAAAGACTATATATAAATAAAAACATCATTATAGATGGCACAAATTAAATACATCTAGACTAAGACATTGTCATGTCTAAAGTTGGAAACATAAGATATATGTATCCATCTAATCTTTTTCCATCAAAAAATATAGCCTTTCTCTAAGTTCCAATTTAAGAAGGATTATAGTAATAAATTAAATGTATTCCATATAGACATTAACCAATAGTGTGCATCAATAAAATGTATTGAGGATTAGGAGAAATAGGTTCATTAAAGGGACAGTCAACACCAGAATTTTTGTTGTTTAAAACGAAAGATAATCCCTTTATTACCCATTCCCCAGTTTTGCATATCCAACAGTTTATAATACACGTTTTACCTCTGTAATTATCTTTTGAAAGACATGCAGTTTAGCCAGTCAGTGCTCACTCCTAGGTCACTTTACGTGCATGAGCTCAATGTTATCTATATGAAACATGTGAACTAATGCCCTCTAGTGGTCAAAATGTATTCAGATTAGAGGCAGTCTTCAAGGTCTAAGAAATTAGCATATGAACCTCCTAGGTTTAGCTTTCAACTAAGAATACCAAGAGAACAAAGCAAAATTGGTGATAAAAGTAAATTGGGAAGTTGTTTAAAATTGCATGCCCTATTTTAAATCATGAAAGTTTTTTTTGGACTTGACTGTCCCTTTAAATGTTTTGAAATAGTGCTGTAGATATAGATTAGATAGCATTATTTTTTTATTGATTTACTACATTTATATTGTATTTATGAATATTGTAAAACTACATTGTCCAAATTGTGGACTAGGACAAACTAATAGCTTTGTATATAATACTGTATTAAAGGGCAATGAGGCAATACCACCTTTATTAAACCACCCAACAATATTCCACCTTAAATTTTAACTATAACCACCAATCACAAAGAAGATAGGGCTATTTAAAAAAGTCTTTCAAACATGGCGGAATACAAGTCTTGCTAAAGCCCAGTCCAGGGTGAAACGCGTAGACACAGCCTATTGAGCAGGAATCCTCCTGTTACTTCTTTTTGTTATTTACAGACTAGCCAAGTCTGCATCGCATTGCAAGAGACTGCTTTGCTCCTGGAAGAATTGGACCGCCTACTTAAGGGTAGGATCCCTATAATACATTAAGAGAGACTGATTCATCATTTGAAACTAAACTGTAGCGCTACAGTAACTTTCTCATCAGATTGACAGAACTGTCAATTGGGACGGAACCAGAGTCGCGTGGAGCACACGCTGCAATCCAGAGTCAGGTGATACTCACGCAGCACACATACGCCGCAGGTTGTCCTCCTGGACACGGACAGAGCCGCTGAAATCAACCGCAGACACGACCAACACGCTACAAACAGGCGTCATTTACTGCCATCTTGGATGCGGACAAAGTCGCTGAGAGGCACCGAAAAAACAAATTACAGCATAAACAGCTTCATCTACTCGGTCAAAGGATAAAGGTACTTTGCCAATATCGGCTCATTCCTGAAGTTATAGAATCCATCATAGATCGTATTGAGTTTTTGTGACATTAACTTTTGTCTTCTATAATCACGCTATATAACGCTTGCCCTTCTCTAATATTGGTGGTTATTTATATAAATATATTGCCTCAAATGGTTCTTCTATAATATTTGGGACTTTGTAACCAACTTGCTAAACAGCATCTTTGCCCTTATTTACCAACAGTATATATGTTGAGAGAGTTTGTTCCAATGTTAATGTTGAACATTTCCAAGAGTATCTGTAAAACTGTGTCTTTACATTGATAAGGTTTGATCTTTGTTTGTTTTTTATATATATCTTTTTATACCAGGAGACGTTCTGACCTTTTTACCATTTTTATATTGACACTATTTTATACTAAATGTGATTTCGATACTATAAATTTATTAAATTGTATCCGTGCATCTAGCGCTTCTCTTCTTTCTTTAACTATATATTTTTTTAGTTGACAAGGCAGAGTATTGATCTAGGCCCATTTTGATATATTTAACGCCACCATTTCACCGCCAAATGCGATCAAATAAAAAAAATTGTTTACTTTTTCACAAACTTTAGGTTTCTCACTGAAATTATTTACAAACAGCTTTTGCAATTATGACACAAATGGTTGTAAATGCTTCTCTGGGATCCCCTTTGTTCAGTAATAGCAGACTTATGTGGCTTTGGCATTGGTTTTTGGTAATTAGAAGGCCGCTAAATTCTGCTGCGTACCACACTTTGTATTATGCCCAGCAGTGAAGGGTTTAATTGGGTAGCTTGTAGGATTCATTTTAGCTTTAGTGTAGAGATCAGTCTCCCGCCTGACACATCCCACTCCCTGATCCCTCCCTGACCCCTCTCAAACAGCTCTCTTCCCTCCCCCACCTTACAATTGTCACCGCCATCTTTAGTACTTGCAGAAAATCTGCCAGTGAAAAAACAAAAAAAGGTGTGTGTTTTTTTTTGTTTTTTTTTTAAAAACGTTTAATTTTCTACAGTGTAGGAGCCCCCCCAAACAGCTCTCTAACCCTACCCCATCTAACTATTTGCTGCCATCTTAGGTACGGCCTGCCAGTACCCACTTTGCAATTAAATTGTGCTTTTTTTTTCTTTCTTTAAATCAATCCCACTTTTTCTGTAGTGTAGCTGCCCACTCCTCAATACCCTACCCCTCCCTCTACCAGCTTCCTCTCCCACCATTTGTTGTTTAAGGGGGGCACGCACACACGACCCCCTGTGTGCTCCTGTGCGTCAGATCCCCCGCTGGCCAGAACCTCTCCAGCGATGGGCTACCCGCCTCCCTGCAATGGCTCCCACCCACCAAGATCAGCACCATCTCTGTCCGATGCAGAGAGGGCCACGATGTCTCTCTCTGCATTGAATGCTTAAAAAAAAAAAAAAAAAAAAGGGTATTACAGGATGCCTTAATATTGAGGCATTACTGCAATACCCTAAAAGCGTCTGGAAGCGATCACGATCGCTTCCAGCGATTGAAAAACCCTGAAGATTCACAGGGTATGTCCTTGGTCATTAAGTGGCAGTTTTTGTAGGACGTACCCTGTACGTCCTTGGTCCTTAAAGTGAAGGTAAACTTTGATGAATGAATGCCCGTTTTTTAAAAATACTATTAAGAACAGGGGCACTTTCATTCATCAAAGTTTACAAAGCAGCCGTTTTGATTAAAAATTTACCTTTTTTTTTTCTTTTCAAAGCCAGAGCAGCTTCTCCTTCCTGGAAATCCTCTTCACACGTCGGCAATGACTAATCCGGCTTCCTCCAATCACGGCTTTCCCCCCCAGGGTAGTCATTGCCTGAGGCCATGCTGTGATTGGAGGAAGCCG